>NC_059219.1:8513696-8581196 GCF_020615455.1 Coregonus clupeaformis
CAGAGGTTAGAGATGCTAACAGTCAGCCACTCAGAGGTTAGAGATGGTGTCAGTCAGCCAGTCAGAGGTTAGAGATGGTGTCAGTCAGCCAGTCAGAGGTTAGAGATGCTAACAGTCAGCCACTCAGAGGTTAGAGATGGTGTCAGTCAGCCAGTCAGAGGTTAGAGATGCTAACAGTCAGCCACTCAGAGGTTAGAGATGGTGTCAGTCAGCCAGTCAGAGGTTAGAGATGGTGTCAGTCAGCCAGTCAGAGGTTAGAGATGGTGCCAGTCAGCCAGTCAGAGGTTAGAGATGCTACCAGTCAGCCAATCAGAGGTTAGAGATGGTGCCAGTCAGAGGTTAGAGATGGTGCCAGTCAGCCAGTCAGAGGTTAGATATGGTGTCAGTCAGCCACTCAGAGGTTAGAGATGGTGCCAGTCAGCCAGTCAGAGGTTAGAGATGGTGTCAGTCAGCCAGTCAGAGGTTAGAGATGCTAACAGTCAGCCAGTCAGAGGTTAGAGATGCTAACAGTCAGCCACTCAGAGGTTAGAGATGCTAACAGTCAGCCACTCAGAGGTTAGAGATGGTGCCAGTCAGAGGTTAGAGATGGTGCCAGTCAGAGGTTAGAGATGGTGTCAGTCAGCCAGTCAGAGGTTAGAGATGGTGTCAGTCAGCCACTCAGAGGTTAGAGATGCTAACAGTCAGCCACTCAGAGGTTGGAGATGCTAACAGTCAGCCAGTCAGAGGTCAGAGATGGTGTCAGTCAGCCACTCAGAGGTTAGAGATGGTGCCAGTCAGCCAATCAGAGGTCAGAGATGGTGTCAGTCAGCCACTCAGAGGTTAGAGATGGTGCCACTCAGAGGTTAGAGATGGTGCCAGTCAGAGGTTAGAGATGGTGTCAGTCAGCCAGTCAGAGGTTAGAGATGGTGTCAGTCAGCCAGTCAGAGGTTAGAGATGGTGCCAGTCAGAAGATAGAGATGCTAACAGTCAGCCAGTCAGAGGTTAGAGATGGTGCCAGTCAGAGGTTAGAGATGCTAACAGTCAGCCACTCAGAGGTTAGAGATGCTAACAGTCAGCCACTCAGAGGTTAGAGATGCTAAAAGTCAGCCAGTCAGAGGTCAGAGATGGTGTCAGTCAGCCAATCAGAGGTTAGAGATGCTAACAGTCAGCCAGTCAGAGGTTAGAGATGGTGTCAGTCAGCCAGTCAGAGGTTAGAGATGGTGCCAGTCAGCCAGTCAGAGGTTAGAGATGGTGCCAGTCAGAGGTTAGAGATGCTAACAGTCAGCCACTCAGAGGTTAGAGATGGTGTCAGTCAGCCAGTCAGAGGTTAGATATGGTGTCAGTCAGCCAGTCAGATGTTAGAGATGGTGCCAGTCAGAAGATAGAGATGGTGTCAGTCAGCCAGTCAGATGTTAGAGATGCTAACAGTCAGCCAGTCAGAGGTTGGAGATGCTAACAGTCAGCCACTCAGAGGTTAGAGATGCTACCAGTCAGCCACTCAGAGGTTAGAGATGGTGCCAGTCAGAGGTTAGAGATGCTAACAGTCAGCCACTCAGAGGTTAGAGATGGTGTCAGTCAGAGGTTAGAGATGCTAACAGTCAGCCACTCAGAGGTTAGAGATGGTGTGAGTCAGAGGTTAGAGATGCTAACAGTCAGCCAGTCAGAGGTTAGAGATGGTGCCAGTCAGAGGTTAGAGATGCTACCAGTCAGCCACTCAGAGGTTAGAGATGGTGCCAGTCAGAGGTTAGAGATGCTAACAGTCAGCCACTCAGAGGTTAGAGATGGTGTGAGTCAGAGGTTAGAGATGCTAACAGTCAGCCAGTCAGAGGTTAGAGATGGTGCCAGTCAGAGGTTAGAGATGGTGCCAGTCAGCCAGTCAGAGGTTAGAGATGCTAACAGTCAGCCACTCAGAGGTTAGAGATGCTACCAGTCAGCCAATCAGAGGTTAGAGATGCTAACAGTCAGCCAGTCAGAGGTTGGAGATGCTAACAGTCAGCCACTCAGAGGTTAGAGATGCTACCAGTCAGCCAGTCAGAGGTTAGAGATGCTAACAGTCAGCCAATCAGAGGTCAGAGATGCTAACAGTCAGCCACTCAGAGGTTGGAGATGCTAACAGTCAGCCAGTCAGAGGTTAGAGATGGTGCCAGTCAGAGGTTAGAGATGCTAACAGTCAGCCAGTCAGAGGTTAGAGATGGTGTCAGTCAGCCACTCAGAGGTTAGAGATGGTGCCAGTCAGAAGATAGAGATGGTATCAGTCAGCCACTCAGAGGTTAGAGATGGTGTCAGTCAGAGGTTAGAGATGCTACCAGTCAGCCAGTCAGAGGTTAGAGATGGTGTCAGTCAGCCACTCAGAGGTTAGAGATGGTGTCAGTCAGCCAGTCAGAGGTTAGAGATGGTGCCAGTCAGAGGTTAGAGATGGTGTCAGTCAGCCAGTCAGAGGTTAGAGATGGTGCCAGTCAGCCAGTCAGAGGTTAGAGATGCTAACAGTCAGAGGTTAGAGATGGTGTCAGTCAGCAAGTCAGAGGTTAGAGATGGTGCCAGTCAGCCAGTCAGAGGTTAGAGATGCTAACCGTCAGCCAGTCAGAGGTTAGAGATGGTGCCAGTCAGAGGTTAGAGATGGTGCCAGTCAGCCAGTCAGAGGTTAGAGATGGTGCCAGTCAGAAGATAGAGATGGTATCAGTCAGCCAGTCAGAGGTTGGAGATGCTAACAGTCAGCCACTCAGAGGTTAGAGATGGTGCCAGTCAGCCACTCAGAGGTTAGAGATGGTGTCAGTCAGCCAGTCAGAGGTTAGAGATGGTGCCAGTCAGCCAGTCAGAGGTTAGAGATGCTAACAGTCAGCCAGTCAGAGGTTAGAGATGCTACCAGTCAGCCAATCAGAGGTTAGAGATGCTAACAGTCAGCCAATCAGAGGTTAGAGATGGTGTCAGTCAGAGGTTAGAGATGGTGCCAGTCAGAGGTTAGAGATGCTACCAGTCAGCCAATCAGAGGTTAGCGATGCTAACAGTCAGCCAGTCAGAGGTTAGAGATGGTGTCAGTCAGCCACTCAGAGGTTAGAGATGCCACCAGTCAGCCAATCAGAGGTTAGCGATGCTAACAGTCAGCCAGTCAGAGGTTAGAGATGGTGCCAGTCAGCCAGTCAGAGGTTAGAGATGGTGCCAGTCAGCCAGTCAGAGGTTAGAGATGGTGTCAGTCAGCCAGTCAGAGGTTAGAGATGGTGCCAGTCAGCCAGTCAGAGGTTAGAGATGGTGCCAGTCAGAGGTTAGAGATGCTAACAGTCAGCCACTCAGAGGTTAGAGATGCTAACAGTCAGCCAATCAGAGGTTAGAGATGCTAACAGTCAGCCACTCAGAGGTTAGAGATGGTGTCAGTCAGAGGTTAGAGATGGTGCCAGTCAGCCACTCAGAGGTTAGAGATGGTGCCAGTCAGAGGTTAGAGATGGTGCCAGTCAGCCACTCAGAGGTTAGAGATGCTAACAGTCATCCAGTCAGAGGTTAGAGATGGTGTCAGTCAGAGGTTAGAGATGGTGCCAGTCAGAGGTTAGAGATGCTAACAGTCAGCCACTCAGAGGTTAGAGATGCTAACAGTCAGCCACTCAGAGGTGAGAGATGCTAACAGTCAGCCACTCAGAGGTTAGAGATGGTGCCAGTCAGCCAGTCAGAGGTTAGAGATGCTAACAGTCAGCCAATCAGAGGTTAGAGATGCTAACAGTCAGCCACTCAGAGGTTAGAGATGGTGCCAGTCAGAGGTTAGAGATGGTGCCAGTCAGAGGTTAGAGATGGTGTCAGTCAGCCAGTCAGAGGTTAGAGATGGTGTCAGTCAGCCAGTCAGAGGTTAGAGATGGTGCCAGTCAGCCAGTCAGAGGTTAGAGATGCTAACAGTCAGCCACTCAGAGGTTAGAGATGCTAACAGTCAGCCACTCAGAGGTTGGAGATGCTAACAGTCAGCCACTCAGAGGTTAGAGATGGTGTCAGTCAGCCACTCAGAGGTTAGAGATGCTAACAGTCAGCCACTCAGAGGTTGGAGATGCTAACAGTCAGCCACTCAGAGGTTAGAGATGGTGCCAGTCAGCCAATCAGAGGTCAGAGATGGTGTCAGTCAGCCACTCAGAGGTTAGAGATGGTGCCACTCAGAGGTTAGAGATGGTGCCAGTCAGAGGTTAGAGATGGTGTCAGTCAGCCAGTCAGAGGTTAGAGATGGTGTCAGTCAGCCAGTCAGAGGTTAGAGATGCTAACAGTCAGCCAGTCAGTGGTCAGAGATGGTGTCAGTCAGCCACTCAGAGGTTAGAGATGGTGTCAGTCAGCCAGTCAGAGGTTAGAGATGGTGCCAGTCAGAAGATAGAGATGCTAACAGTCAGCCAGTCAGAGGTTAGAGATGGTGCCAGTCAGAGGTTAGAGATGCTAACAGTCAGCCACTCAGAGGTTGGAGATGCTAACAGTCAGCCACTCAGAGGTTAGAGATGCTAAAAGTCAGCCAGTCAGAGGTCAGAGATGGTGTCAGTCAGCCAATCAGAGGTTAGAGATGCTAACAGTCAGCCAGTCAGAGGTTAGAGATGCTAACAGTCAGCCAATCAGAGGTTAGAGATGGTGTCAGTCAGCCAGTCAGAGGTTAGATATGGTGCCAGTCAGCCAGTCAGAGGTTAGAGATGCTAACAGTCAGCCAGTCAGAGGTTAGAGATGCTAACAGTCAGCCAATCAGAGGTTAGAGATGGTGTCAGTCAGCCAGTCAGAGGTTAGAGATGCTAACAGTCAGCCACTCAGAGGTTAGAGATGGTGTCAGTCAGCCAGTCAGAGGTTAGAGATGCTAACAGTCAGCCACTCAGAGGTTAGAGATGGTGTCAGTCAGCCAGTCAGAGGTTAGAGATGGTGCCAATCAGAGGTTAGAGATGCTAACAGTCAGCCAGTCAGAGGTTAGAGATGCTAACAGTCAGCCAGTCAGAGGTTAGAGATGGTGTCAGTCAGCCAGTCAGAGGTTAGAGATGCTAACAGTCAGCCACTCAGAGGTTAGAGATGGTGTCAGTCAGCCAGTCAGAGGTTAGATATGGTGTCAGTCAGCCAGTCAGATGTTAGAGATGGTGCCAGTCAGCCAGTCAGAGGTTGGAGATGCTAACAGTCATCCAGTCAGAGGTTAGAGATGGTGCCAGTCAGAGGTTAGAGATGCTAACAGTCAGCCACTCAGAGGTTAGAGATGGTGTCAGTCAGAGGTTAGAGATGCTAACAGTCAGCCAGTCAGAGGTTAGAGATGCTAACAGTCAGCCAGTCAGAGGTTAGAGATGCTAACAGTCAGCCACTCAGAGGTTAGAGATGGTGTCAGTCAGAGGTTAGAGATGCTAACAGTCAGCCAGTCAGAGGTTGGAGATGCTAACAGTCAGCCACTCAGAGGTTAGAGATGGTGTCAGTCAGCCACTCAGAGGTTAGAGATGGTGCCAGTCAGAGGTTAGAGATGCTAACAGTCAGCCAGTCAGAGGTTAGAGATGCTAACAGTCAGCCACTCAGAGGTTAGAGATGCTACCAGTCAGCCAATCAGAGGTTAGAGATGCTAACAGTCAGCCAGTCAGAGGTTGGAGATGCTAACAGTCAGCCACTCAGAGGTTAGAGATGCTACCAGTCAGCCAGTCAGAGGTTAGAGATGCTAACAGTCAGCCAATCAGAGGTCAGAGATGCTAACAGTCAGCCAGTCAGAGGTTGGAGATGGTAACAGTCAGCCAGTCAGAGGTTAGAGATGCTAACAGTCAGCCACTCAGAGGTTGGAGATGCTAACAGTCAGCCAGTCAGAGGTTAGAGATGGTGCCAGTCAGCCACTCAGAGGTTAGAGATGGTGCCAGTCATAAGATAGAGATGGTATCAGTCAGCCACTCAGAGGTTAGAGATGGTGTCAGTCAGCCAGTCAGAGGTTAGAGATGGTGTCAGTCAGCCACTCAGAGGTTAGAGATGGTGTCAGTCAGCCAGTCAGAGGTTAGAGATGCTAACAGTCAGCCACTCAGAGGTTAGAGATGCTAACAGTCAGCCAGTCAGAGGTTAGAGATGGTGTCAGTCAGCCAGTCAGAGGTTAGAGATGGTGCCAGTCAGCCAGTCAGAGGTTAGAGATGCTAACAGTCAGAGGTTAGAGATGGTGTCAGTCAGCAAGTCAGAGGTTAGAGATGGTGCCAGTCAGCCAGTCAGAGGTTAGAGATGCTAACCGTCAGCCAGTCAGAGGTTAGAGATGGTGCCAGTCAGAGGTTAGAGATGGTGCCAGTCAGCCAGCCAGAGGTTAGAGATGGTGCCAGTCAGAAGATAGAGATGGTATCAGTCAGCCAGTCAGAGGTTGGAGATGCTAACAGTCAGCCACTCAGAGGTTAGAGATGGTGCCAGTCAGCCACTCAGAGGTTAGAGATGGTGTCAGTCAGCCAGTCAGAGGTTAGAGATGGTGCCAGTCAGCCAGTCAGAGGTTAGAGATGCTAACAGTCAGCCAGTCAGAGGTTAGAGATGCTACCAGTCAGCCAATCAGAGGTTAGAGATGCTAACAGTCAGCCACTCAGAGGTTAGAGATGGTGTCAGTCAGAGGTTAGAGATGGTGCCAGTCAGAGGTTAGAGATGCTACCAGTCAGCCAATCAGAGGTTAGCGATGCTAACAGTCAGCCAGTCAGAGGTTAGAGATGGTGTCAGTCAGCCACTCAGAGGTTAGAGATGCTACCAGTCAGCCAATCAGAGGTTAGCGATGCTAACAGTCAGCCAGTCAGAGGTTAGAGATGGTGCCAGTCAGCCAGTCAGAGGTTAGAGATGGTGCCAGTCAGCCAGTCAGAGGTTAGAGATGGTGTCAGTCAGCCAGTCAGAGGTTAGAGATGGTGCCAGTCAGCTAGTCAGAGGTTAGAGATGGTGCCAGTCAGAGGTTAGAATGCTAACAGTCAGCCACTCAGGGAGGTTAGAGATGCTAACAGTCAGCCAATCAGAGGTTAGAGATGCTAACAGTCAGCCACTCAGAGGTTAGAGATGGTGTCAGTCAGAGGTTAGAGATGGTGCCAGTCAGCCACTCAGAGGTTAGAGATGGTGCCAGTCAGAGGTTAGAGATGGTGCCAGTCAGCCACTCAGAGGTTAGAGATGCTAACAGTCATCCAGTCAGAGGTTAGAGTTGGTGTCAGTCAGAGGTTAGAGATGGTGTCAGTCAGCCAGTCAGAGGTTAGAGATGCTAACAGTCATCCAGTCAGAGGTTAGAGATGGTGCCAGTCAGCCAGTCAGAGGTTAGAGATGGTGTCAGTCAGCCACTCAGAGGTTAGAGATGGTGTCAGTCAGCCAGTCAGAGGTTAGAGATGCTAACAGTCATCCAGTCAGAGGTTAGAGATGGTGTCAGTCAGCCACTCAGAGGTTAGAGATGGTGTCAGTCAGCCAGTCAGAGGTTAGAGATGCTAACAGTCAGCCACTCAGAGGTTAGAGATGCTAACAGTCAGCCACTCAGAGGTGAGAGATGCTAACAGTCAGCCACTCAGAGGTTAGAGATGGTGCCAGTCAGCCAGTCAGAGGTTAGAGATGCTAACAGTCAGCCACTCAGAGGTTAGAGATGGTGTCAGTCAGAGGTTAGAGATGGTGTCAGTCAGCCAGTCAGAGGTTAGAGATGCTAACAGTCAGCCAGTCAGAGGTTAGAGATGGTGCCAGTCAGAGGTTAGAGATGGTGCCAGTCAGCCACTCAGAGGTTAGAGATGGTGCCAGTCAGCAGGAGGTTAGAGATGCTAACAGTCAGCCACTCAGAGGTTAGAGATGCTAACAGTCAGCCACTCAGAGGTGAGAGATGCTAACAGTCAGCCACTTAGAGGTTAGAGATGCTAACAGTCAGCCACTCAGAGGTTAGAGATGGTGTCAGTCAGAGGTTAGAGATGGTGTCAGTCAGCCAGTCAGAGGTTAGAGATGCTAACAGTCAGCCACTCAGAGGTTAGAGATGGTGCCAGTCAGAGGTTAGAGATGGTGCCAGTCAGCCACTCAGAGGTTAGAGATGGTGCCAGTCAGCCAGTCAGAGGTTAGAGATGCTAACAGTCAGCCACTCAGAGGTTAGAGATGCTAACAGTCAGCCACTCAGAGGTGAGAGATGCTAACAGTCAGCCACTCAGAGGTTAGAGATGGTGCCAGTCAGAGGTTAGAGATGGTGCCAGTCAGCCACTCAGAGGTTAGAGATGCTAACAGTCAGCCACTCAGAGGTTAGAGATGGTGTCAGTCAGCCACTCAGAGGTTAGAGATGGTGCCAGTCAGATGTTAGAGATGGTGCCAGTCAGCCAGTCAGAGGTTAGAAATGGTGTCAGTCAGATGTTAGAGATGGTGCCAGTCAGCCACTCAGAGGTTAGAGATGCTAACACTCAGAGGATAGAGATGGTGCCAGTCAGAGGTTAGAGATGCTAACACTCAGAGGTTAGAGATGGTGCCAGTCAGCCACTCAGAGGTTAGAGATGGTGCCAGTCAGAAGATAGAGATGGTGCCAGTCAGCCAGTCAGAGGTTAGTGATGGTGTCAGTCAGAGGTGAGAGATGGTGCCAGTCAGCCAGTCAGAGGTTGGAGATGCTAACAGTCAGCCACTCAGAGGTTAGAGATGCTAACAGTCAGTCAGTCAGAGGTTAGAGATGGTGTCAGTCAGCCAGTCAGAGGTTAGAGATGGTGTCAGTCAGAAGATAGAGATGGTGCCAGTCAGCCAGTCAGAGGTTAGAGATGGTGCCAGTCAGAAGATAGAGATGGTATCAGTCAGCCAGTCAGAGGTTAGAGATGCTAACAGTCAGCCACTCAGAGGTTAGAGATGGTGCCAGTCAGCCAGTCAGAGGTTAGAGATGGTGCCAGTCAGAAGATAGAGATGGTAACAGTCAGCCAGTCAGAGGTTAGAGATGCTAACAGTCAGCCAGTCAGAGGTTAGAGATGCTAACAGTCAGCCACTCAGAGGTTAGAGATGGTAACAGTCAGCCAGTCAGAGGTTATAGATGCTAACAGTCAGCCAGTCAGAGGTTAGAGATGGTAACAGTCAGCCAGTCAGAGGTTATAGATGCTAACAGTCATCCAGTCAGAGGTTAGCGTCAGGTATGCTACCAGTCAGCCAATCAGAGGTTAGAGATGGTGTCAGTCAGCCACTCAGAGGTTAGAGATGCTACCAGTCAGCCAATCAGAGGTTAGCAGATGCTAACAGTCAGCCAGTCAGAGGTTAGAGATGGTGTCAGTAGCCACTCAGAGGTTAGAGATGCTACAGTCAGCCAGTCAGAGGTTAGAGATGGTAACAGTCAGCCAGTCAGAGGTTAGAGATGGTGTCAGTCAGAGGGTTAGAGATGTCAGTCAGCCAGTCAGAGGTTAGAGATGGTAACAGTCAGCCAGTCAGAGGTTAGAGATGCTAACAGTCAGCCAGTCAGAGGTTAGAGATGCTAACAGTCAGCCAGTCAGAGGTTAGAGATGGTGCCAGTCAGCCACTCAGAGGTTAGAGATGCTAACCGTCAGCCAGTCAGAGGTTAGAGATGGTGCCAGTCAGAGGTTAGAGATGGTGTCAGTCAGCCACTCAGAGGTTAGAGATGGTGCCAGTCAGAAGATAGAGATGGTATCAGTCAGCCACTCAGAGGTTAGAGATGGTGTCAGTCAGCCAGTCAGAGGTTGGAGATGCTAACAGTCAGCCACTCAGAGGTTGGAGATGCTAACAGTCAGCCACTCAGAGGTTAGAGATGGTGTCAGTCAGCCACTCAGAGGTTGGAGATGCTAACAGTCAGCCACTCAGAGGTTGGAGATGGTGCCAGTCAGAGGTTAGAGATGGTGCCACTCAGAGGTTAGAGATGCTACCAGTCAGCCACTCAGAGGTTAGAGATGCTACCAGTCAGCCAGTCAGAGGTTAGAGATGCTAACAGTCAGCCACTCAGAGGTTGGAGATGCTAACAGTCAGCCAGTCAGAGGTTAGAGATGCTAACAGTCAGCCACTCAGAGGTTAGAGATGCTAGTCAGCCACTCAGAGGTTAGAGATGGTGCCAGTCAGCCACTCAGAGGTTAGAGATGCTAACAGTCAGCCAGTCAGAGGTTAGAGATGCTAACAGTCAGCCACTCAGAGGTTAGAGATGCTAACAGTCAGCCAGTCAGAGGTTAGAGATGCTGCCAGTCAGCCACTCAGAGGTTAGAGATGGTGCCAGTCAGAGGTTAGAGATGGTAACAGTCAGCCACTCAGAGGTTAGAGATGGTAGCAGTCAGCCAGTCAGAGGTTAGAGATGGTGTCAGTCAGCCACTCAGAGGTTAGAGATGGTGTCAGTCAGATCGGGTTAGAGATGGTGCCAGTCAGCCAGTCAGAGGTTAGAGATGCGTCAGTCAGTCAGAGGTTAGAGATGGTGCCAGTCAGCCAGTCAGAGGTTAGAGATGCTAACAGTCAGAGGTTAGAGATGGTGACAGTCAGCCAGTCAGAGGTTAGAGATGGTGCCAGTCAGCCAGTCAGAGGTTAGAGATGGTGCCAGTCAGCCACTCAGAGGTTAGAGATGGTGCCAGTCAGAGGTTAGAGATGCTAACAGTCAGCCAGTCAGAGGTTAGAGATGGTGCCAGTCAGCCACTCAGAGGTTAGAGATGGTGCCAGTCAGCCACTCAGAGGTTAGAGATGCTAACAGTCAGCCAGTCAGAGGTTAGAGATGCTACCAGTCAGCCAATCAGAGGTTAGAGATGCTAACAGTCAGCCACTCAGAGGTTAGAGATGGTACAGTCAGATCAGAGGTTAGAGATGGTGCCAGTCAGAGGTTAGAGATGCTAACAGTCAGCCAGTCAGAGGTTAGAGATGGTGCCAGTCAGAGGTTAGAGATGCTACCAGTCAGCCAGTCAGAGGTTAGAGATGCTAACAGTCAGCCACTCAGAGGTTAGAGATGCTAACAGTCAGCCACTCAGAGGTTAGAGATGCTAACAGTCATCCAGTCAGAGGTTAGAGATGGTGTCAGTCAGAGGTTAGAGATGGTGTCAGTCAGCCAGTCAGAGGTTAGAGATGGTGCCAGTCAGAGGTTAGAGATGGTGCCAGTCAGCCACTCAGAGGTTAGAGATGCTAACAGTCAGCCAGTCAGAGGTTAGAGATGCTAACAGTCAGCCAGTCAGAGGTTAGAGATGCTAACAGTCAGCCAGTCAGAGGTTAGAGATGCTAACAGTCAGCCACTCAGAGGTTAGAGATGCTAACAGTCAGCCAGTCAGAGGTTAGAGATGGTGCCAGTCAGCCACTCAGAGGTTAGAAAGGTGCCAGTCAGCCAGTCAGAGGTTAGAGATGGTGCCAGTCAGCCACTCAGAGGTTAGAGATGCTAACAGTCAGCCACTCAGAGGTTAGAGATGCTAACAGTCAGCCACTCAGAGGTTAGAGATGGTGTCAGTCAGCCAGTCAGAGGTTAGAGATGGTATCAGTCAGCCAGTCAGAGGTTAGAGATGGTGTCAGTCAGCCAGTCAGAGGTTAGAGATGCTAACAGTCAGCCACTCAGAGGTTAGAGATGGTGTCAGTCAGCCACTCAGAGGTTAGAGATGGTGTCAGTCAGAGGTTAGAGATGCTAACAGTCAGCCAGTCAGAGGTTAGAGATGGTGTCAGTCAGATGTTAGAGATGGTGCCAGTCAGAAGATAGAGATGGTATCAGTCAGCCACTCAGAGGTTAGAGGTGGTGCCAGTCAGATGTTAGAGATGGTGCCAGTCAGAAGATAGAGATGGTATCAGTCAGCCACTCAGAGGTTAGAGGTGGTGCCAGTCAGATGTTAGAGATGGTGCCAGTCAGAGGTTAGAGATGGTATCAGTCAGCCACTCAGAGGTTAGAGATGGTGCCAGTCAGAGGTTAAAGATGGTGTCATTCAGCCAGTCAGAGGTCAGAGATGGTGCCATTCAGAAGATAGAGATGGTATCAGTCAGCCACTCAGAGGTTAGAGATGGTGCCACTCAGAGGTTAGAGATGCTAACAGTCAGCCACTCAGAGGTCAGAGATGGTGTCAGTCAGAGGTTAGAGATGCTAACAGTCAGCCACTCAGAGGTCAGAGATGGTGTCAGTCAGAGGTTAGAGATGCTAACAGTCAGCCAGTCAGAGGTTAGAGATGGTGCCAGTCAGAGGTTAGAGATGCTAACAGTCAGCCAGTCAGAGGTTAGAGATGCTACCAGTCAGCCAGTCAGAGGTTAGAGATGGTGCCAGTCAGAGGTTAGAGATGCTACCAGTCAGCCAGTCAGAGGTTAGAGATGCTAACAGTCAGCCACTCAGAGGTTAGAGATGCTACCAGTCAGCCACTCAGAGGTTAGAGATGCTAACAGTCAGCCAGTCAGAGGTTAGAGATGGTGCCAGTCAGCCAGTCAGAGGTTAGAGATGCTAACAGTCAGCCAGTCAGAGGTTAGAGATGCTAACAGTCAGCCAGTCAGAGGTTAGAGATGCTAACAGTCAGCCAGTCAGAGGTTAGAGATGCTAACAGTCATCCAGTCAGATGTTAGAGATGGTGTCAGTCAGAGGTTAGAGATGGTGTCAGTCAGCCAGTCAGAGGTTAGAGATGGTGCCAGTCAGAGGTTAGAGATGGTGCCAGTCAGCCACTCAGAGGTTAGAGATGCTAACAGTCAGCCAGTCAGAGGTTAGAGATGCTAACAGTCAGCCAGTCAGAGGTTAGAGATGCTAACAGTCAGCCAGTCAGAGGTTAGAGATGCTAACAGTCAGCCACTCAGAGGTTAGAGATGCTAACAGTCAGCCAAGGTGGGTCAGAGGTTAGAGATGGTGCCAGTCAGCCACTCAGAGGTTAGAGATGGTGCCAGTCAGCCAGTCAGAGGTTAGAGATGGTGCCAGTCAGCCACTCAGAGGTTAGAGATGCTAACAGTCAGCCACTCAGAGGTTAGAGATGCTAACAGTCAGCCACTCAGAGGTTAGAGATGGTGTCAGTCAGCCAGTCAGAGGTTAGAGATGGTATCAGTCAGCCAGTCAGAGGTTAGAGATGGTGTCAGTCAGCCAGTCAGAGGTTAGAGATGCTAACAGTCAGCCACTCAGAGGTTAGAGATGGTGTCAGTCAGCCACTCAGAGGTTAGAGATGGTGTCAGTCAGAGGTTAGAGATGCTAACAGTCAGCCAGTCAGAGGTTAGAGATGGTGCCAGTCAGAGGTTAGAGATGCTAACAGTCAGCCACTCAGAGGTTAGAGATGGTGCCAGTCAGCCAGTCAGAGGTTAGAGATGCTAACAGTCAGCCACTCAGAGGTCAGAGATGGTGTCAGTCAGAGGTTAGAGATGCTAACAGTCAGCCACTCAGAGGTCAGAGATGGTGCCAGTCAGAGGTTAGAGATGCTAACAGTCAGCCACTCAGAGGTCAGAGATGGTGTCAGTCAGAGGTTAGAGATGCTAACAGTCAGCCACTCAGAGGTCAGAGATGGTGTCAGTCAGAGGTTAGAGATGCTAACAGTCAGCCACTCAGAGGTTAGAGATGCTAACAGTCAGCCAGTCAGAGGTTAGAGATGCTAACAGTCAGCCAATCAGAGGTTAGAGATGGTGCCAGTCAGCCACTCAGAGGTTAGAGATGCTAACAGTCAGCCAGTCAGAGGTTAGAGATGCTAACAGTCAGCCACTCAGAGGTTAGAGATGCTACCAGTCAGCCACTCAGAGGTTAGAGATGCTAACAGTCAGCCACTCAGAGGTTAGAGATGCTACCAGTCAGCCACTCAGAGGTTAGAGATGGTGTCAGTCAGAGGTTAGAGATGCTAACAGTCAGCCACTCAGAGGTCAGAGATGGTGTCAGTCAGAGGTTAGAGATGCTAACAGTCAGCCACTCAGAGGTCAGAGATGGTGTCAGTCAGAGGTTAGAGATGCTACCAGTCAGCCAGTCAGAGGTTAGAGATGCTAACAGTCAGCCAGTCAGAGGTTAGAGATGCTAACAGTCAGCCACTCAGAGGTCAGAGATGGTGTCAGTCAGAGGTTAGAGATGCTAACAGTCAGCCACTCAGAGGTCAGAGATGGTGTCAGTCAGAGGTTAGAGATGGTGCCAGTCAGCCACTCAGAGGTTAGAGATGCTACCAGTCAGCCAGTCAGAGGTTAGAGATGCTAACAGTCAGCCACTCAGAGGTTAGAGATGGTGTCAGTCAGAGGTTAGCGATGCTAACAGTCAGCCAGTCAGAGGTGAGAGATGCTAACAGTCAGCCACTCAGAGGTTAGAGATGGTGCCAGTCAGAGGTTAGAGATGGTGTCAGTCAGAGGTTAGAGATGGTGCCAGTCAGAGGTTAGAGATGGTGCCAGTCAGAGGTTAGAGATGGTGCCAGTCAGAGGATAGAGATGCTAACAGTCAGCCAGTCAGAGGTTAGAGATGCTAACAGTCAGCCAGTCAGAGGTTAGAGATGGTGCCAGTCAGAGATAGAGATGCTAACAGTCAGCCAGTCAGAGGTTAGAGATGCTAACAGTCAGCCAGTCAGAGGATAGAGATGCTAACAGTCAGCCAGTCAGAGGTTAGAGATGGTGCCAGTCAGAGGTTAGAGATGCTAACAGTCAGCCAGTCAGAGGTTAGAGATGGTGCCAGTCAGAGGATAGAGATGCTAACAGTCAGCCAGTCAGAGGTTAGAGATGCTAACAGTCAGCCACTCAGAGGTTAGAGATGGTGCCAGTCAGAGGTTAGAGATGGTGTCAGTCAGAGGTTAGAGATGGTGTCAGTCAGTCAGTCAGAGGTTAGAGATGCTAACAGTCAGCCAGTCAGAGGTTAGAGATGCTAACAGTCAGCCAGTCAGAGGTTAGAGATGCTAACAGTCAGCCACTCAGAGGTTAGAGATGCTAACAGTCAGCCACTCAGAGGTTAGAGATGGTGCCACTCAGAGGTTAGAGATGCCAACAGTCAGCCACTCAGAGGTTAGAGATGGTGCCACTCAGAGGTTAGAGATGGTGCCAGTCAGCCACTCAGAGGTTAGAGATGGTGCCAGTCAGAGGATAGAGATGCTACCAGTCAGCCACTCAGAGGTTAGAGATGCTACCAGTCAGCCACTCAGAGGTTAGAGATGCTAACAGTCAGCCACTCAGAGGTTAGAGATGCTAACAGTCAGCCAGTCAGAGGTTAGAGATGGTGCCAGTCAGAGGTTAGAGATGGTGCCAGTCAGAGGTTAGAGATGCTAACAGTCAGCCACTCAGAGGTTAGAGATGCTAACAGTCAGCCAATCAGAGGTTAGAGATGGTGCCAGTCAGCCAGTCAGAGGTTAGAGATGCTAACAGTCAGCCAATCAGAGGTTAGAGATGCTACCAGTCAGCCACTCAGAGGTTAGAGATGGTGTCAGTCAGAGGTTAGAGATGGTGTCAGTCAGAGGTTAGAGATGCTAACAGTCAGCCACTCAGAGGTCAGAGATGGTGTCAGTCAGAGGTTAGAGATGCTAACAGTCAGCCACTCAGAGGTTAGAGATGCTAACAGTCAGCCAATCAGAGGTTAGAGATGGTGCCAGTCAGCCACTCAGAGGTTAGAGATGGTGCCAGTCAGCCACTCAGAGGTTAGAGATGGTGCCAGTCAGCCACTCAGAGGTTAGAGATGCTAACAGTCAGCCACTCAGAGGTTAGAGATGCTAACAGTCAGCCACTCAGAGGTTAGAGATGGTGCCAGTCAGAGGTTAGAGATGGTGCCAGTCAGAGGTTAGAGATGCTAACAGTCAGCCATTCAGAGGTTAGAGATGCTAACAGTCAGCCAGTCAGAGGTTAGAGATGGTGCCAGTCAGCCAGTCAGAGTTTAGAGATGCTAACAGTCAGCCCATCAGAGGTTAGAGATGCTAACAGTCAGCCACTCAGAGGTTAGAGATGGTGCCACTCAGAGGTTAGAGATGGTGCCAGTCAGAGGTTAGAGATGCTAACAGTCATCCAGTCAGAGGTTAGAGATGCTAACAGTCAGCCACTCAGAGGTTAGAGATGGTGCCAGTCAGCCACTCAGAGGTTAGAGATGCTAACAGTCAGCCACTCAGAGGTTAGAGATGGTGCCAGTCAGCCACTCAGAGGTTAGAGATGCTAACAGTCAGCCACTCAGAGGTTAGAGATGGTGCCAGTCAGAGGTTAGAGATGCTAACAGTCAGCCAGTCAGAGGTTAGAGATGCTAACAGTCAGCCACTCAGAGGTTAGAGATGCTAACAGTCAGCCAGTCAGAGGTTAGAGATGCTAACAGTCAGCCACTCAGAGGTTAGAATTGCTAACAGTCAGCCACTCAGAGGTTAGAGATGCTAACAGTCAGCCACTCAGAGGTTAGAGATGCTAACAGTCAGCCAGTCAGAGGTTAGAGATGGTGTCAGTCAGAGGTTAGAGATGGTGTCAGTCAGAGGTTAGAGATGCTAACAGTCAGCCACTCAGAGGTTAGAGATGGTGCCAGTCAGATGTTAGAGATGGTGCCAGTCAGAAGATAGAGATGCTACCAGTCAGCCACTCAGAGGTTAGAGATGCTAACAGTCAGCCAGTCAGAGGTTAGAGATGGTGCCAGTCAGCCAGTCAGAGGTTAGAGATGCTAACAGTCAGCCAGTCAGAGGTTAGAGATGCTAACAGTCAGCCAGTCAGAGGTTAGAGATGCTAACAGTCAGCCAGTCAGAGGTTAGAGATGCTAACAGTCATCCAGTCAGATGTTAGAGATGGTGTCAGTCAGAGGTTAGAGATGGT
This sequence comes from Coregonus clupeaformis, assembly GCF_020615455.1. Classification (NCBI taxonomy): domain Eukaryota; kingdom Metazoa; phylum Chordata; class Actinopteri; order Salmoniformes; family Salmonidae; genus Coregonus; species Coregonus clupeaformis. The sequence continues at coordinate 8,530,206 of NC_059219.1, forward strand.
GTCAGTCAGCCAGTCAGAGGTTAGAGATGGTGCCAGTCAGAGGTTAGAGATGGTGCCAGTCAGCCACTCAGAGGTTAGAGATGCTAACAGTCAGCCAGTCAGAGGTTAGAGATGCTAACAGTCAGCCAGTCAGAGGTTAGAGATGCTAACAGTCAGCCAGTCAGAGGTTAGAGATGCTAACAGTCAGCCACTCAGAGGTTAGAGATGCTAACAGTCAGCCAATCAGAGGTTAGAGATGGTGCCAGTCAGCCACTCAGAGGTTAGAGATGGTGCCAGTCAGCCAGTCAGAGGTTAGAGATGGTGCCAGTCAGCCACTCAGAGGTTAGAGATGCTAACAGTCAGCCACTCAGAGGTTAGAGATGCTAACAGTCAGCCACTCAGAGGTTAGAGATGGTGTCAGTCAGCCAGTCAGAGGTTAGAGATGGTATCAGTCAGCCAGTCAGAGGTTAGAGATGGTGTCAGTCAGCCAGTCAGAGGTTAGAGATGCTAACAGTCAGCCACTCAGAGGTTAGAGATGGTGTCAGTCAGCCACTCAGAGGTTAGAGATGGTGTCAGTCAGAGGTTAGAGATGCTAACAGTCAGCCAGTCAGAGGTTAGAGATGGTGCCAGTCAGAGGTTAGAGATGCTAACAGTCAGCCACTCAGAGGTTAGAGATGGTGCCAGTCAGCCAGTCAGAGGTTAGAGATGCTAACAGTCAGCCACTCAGAGGTCAGAGATGGTGTCAGTCAGAGGTTAGAGATGCTACCAGTCAGCCAGTCAGAGGTCAGAGATGTAGTCAGCCAGTCAGAGGTTAGAGATGCTAACAGTCAGCCACTCAGAGGTCAGAGATGGTGTCAGTCAGAGGTTAGAGATGCTAACAGTCAGCCACTCAGAGGTCAGAGATGGTGTCAGTCAGAGGTTAGAGATGGTGCCAGTCAGCCACTCAGAGGTTAGAGATGCTAACAGTCAGCCAGTCAGAGGTTAGAGATGCTAACAGTCAGCCAATCAGAGGTTAGAGATGGTGCCAGTCAGCCACTCAGAGGTTAGAGATGCTAACAGTCAGCCAGTCAGAGGTTAGAGATGCTAACAGTCAGCCACTCAGAGGTTAGAGATGCTAACAGTCAGCCACTCAGAGGTTAGAGATGCTAACAGTCAGCCACTCAGAGGTTAGAGATGCTACCAGTCAGCCACTCAGAGGTTAGAGATGGTGTCAGTCAGAGGTTAGAGATGCTAACAGTCAGCCACTCAGAGGTCAGAGATGGTGTCAGTCAGAGGTTAGAGATGCTAACAGTCAGCCACTCAGAGGTCAGAGATGGTGTCAGTCAGAGGTTAGAGATGCTACCAGTCAGCCAGTCAGAGGTTAGAGATGCTAACAGTCAGCCAGTCAGAGGTTAGAGATGCTAACAGTCAGCCACTCAGAGGTCAGAGATGGTGTCAGTCAGAGGTTAGAGATGCTAACAGTCAGCCACTCAGAGGTCAGAGATGGTGTCAGTCAGAGGTTAGAGATGCTGCCAGTCAGCCACTCAGAGGTTAGAGATGCTAACAGTCAGCCAGTCAGAGGTTAGAGATGCTAACAGTCAGCCACTCAGAGGTTAGAGATGGTGTCAGTCAGAGGTTAGCGATGCTAACAGTCAGCCAGTCAGAGGTGAGAGATGCTAACAGTCAGCCACTCAGAGGTTAGAGATGGTGCCAGTCAGAGGTTAGAGATGGTGTCAGTCAGAGGTTAGAGATGGTGCCAGTCAGAGGTTAGAGATGGTGCCAGTCAGAGGTTAGAGATGGTGCCAGTCAGAGGATAGAGATGCTAACAGTCAGCCAGTCAGAGGTTAGAGATGCTAACAGTCAGCCAGTCAGAGGTTAGAGATGGTGCCAGTCAGAGGATAGAGATGCTAACAGTCAGCCAGTCAGAGGTTAGAGATGCTAACAGTCAGCCAGTCAGAGGATAGAGATGCTAACAGTCAGCCAGTCAGAGGTTAGAGATGGTGCCAGTCAGAGGTTAGAGATGCTAACAGTCAGCCAGTCAGAGGTTAGAGATGGTGCCAGTCAGAGGATAGAGATGCTAACAGTCAGCCAGTCAGAGGTTAGAGATGCTAACAGTCAGCCACTCAGAGGTTAGAGATGGTGCCAGTCAGAGGTTAGAGATGGTGTCAGTCAGAGGTTAGAGATGGTGTCAGTCAGTCAGTCAGAGGTTAGAGATGCTAACAGTCAGCCAGTCAGAGGTTAGAGATGCTAACAGTCAGCCAGTCAGAGGTTAGAGATGCTAACAGTCAGCCACTCAGAGGTTAGAGATGCTAACAGTCAGCCACTCAGAGGTTAGAGATGGTGCCACTCAGAGGTTAGAGATGCTAACAGTCAGCCACTCAGAGGTTAGAGATGGTGCCACTCAGAGGTTAGAGATGGTGCCAGTCAGCCACTCAGAGGTTAGAGATGGTGCCAGTCAGAGGATAGAGATGCTACCAGTCAGCCACTCAGAGGTTAGAGATGCTACCAGTCAGCCACTCAGAGGTTAGAGATGCTAACAGTCAGCCACTCAGAGGTTAGAGATGCTAACAGTCAGCCAGTCAGAGGTTAGAGATGGTGCCAGTCAGAGGTTAGAGATGGTGCCAGTCAGAGGTTAGAGATGCTAACAGTCAGCCACTCAGAGGTTAGAGATGCTAACAGTCAGCCAATCAGAGGTTAGAGATGGTGCCAGTCAGCCAGTCAGAGGTTAGAGATGCTAACAGTCAGCCAATCAGAGGTTAGAGATGCTACCAGTCAGCCACTCAGAGGTTAGAGATGGTGTCAGTCAGAGGTTAGAGATGGTGTCAGTCAGAGGTTAGAGATGCTAACAGTCAGCCACTCAGAGGTCAGAGATGGTGTCAGTCAGAGGTTAGAGATGCTAACAGTCAGCCACTCAGAGGTTAGAGATGCTAACAGTCAGCCAATCAGAGGTTAGAGATGGTGCCAGTCAGCCACTCAGAGGTTAGAGATGGTGCCAGTCAGCCACTCAGAGGTTAGAGATGGTGCCAGTCAGCCACTCAGAGGTTAGAGATGCTAACAGTCAGCCACTCAGAGGTTAGAGATGCTAACAGTCAGCCACTCAGAGGTTAGAGATGGTGCCAGTCAGAGGTTAGAGATGGTGCCAGTCAGAGGTTAGAGATGCTAACAGTCAGCCATTCAGAGGTTAGAGATGCTAACAGTCAGCCAGTCAGAGGTTAGAGATGGTGCCAGTCAGCCAGTCAGAGTTTAGAGATGCTAACAGTCAGCCCATCAGAGGTTAGAGATGCTAACAGTCAGCCACTCAGAGGTTAGAGATGGTGCCACTCAGAGGTTAGAGATGGTGCCAGTCAGAGGTTAGAGATGCTAACAGTCATCCAGTCAGAGGTTAGAGATGCTAACAGTCAGCCACTCAGAGGTTAGAGATGGTGCCAGTCAGCCACTCAGAGGTTAGAGATGCTAACAGTCAGCCACTCAGAGGTTAGAGATGGTGCCAGTATCAGAGGTTAGAGATGCTAACAGTCACAGAGGTGGATGGTGCCAGTCAGAGGTTAGAGATGCTAACAGTCAGCCACTCAGAGGTTAGAGATGGTGTCAGTCAGCCACTCAGAGGTTAGAGATGCTAACAGTCAGCCAGTCAGAGGTTAGAGATGCTAACAGTCAGCCACTCAGAGGTTAGAATTGCTAACAGTCAGCCACTCAGAGGTTAGAGATGCTAACAGTCAGCCACTCAGAGGTTAGAGATGCTAACAGTCAGCCAGTCAGAGGTTAGAGATGGTGTCAGTCAGAGGTTAGAGATGGTGTCAGTCAGAGGTTAGAGATGCTAACAGTCAGCCACTCAGAGGTTAGAGATGGTGCCAGTCAGATGTTAGAGATGGTGCCAGTCAGAAGATAGAGATGGTATCAGTCAGCCACTCAGAGGTTAGAGATGGTGCCAGTCAGAGGTTGGAGATGCTAACAGTCAGCCAGTCAGAGGTTAGAGGTGGTGCCAGTCAGATGTTAGAGATGGTGCCAGTCAGAGGTTAGAGATGGTGCCAGTCAGAGGTTGGAGATGCTAACAGTCAGCCAGTCAGAGGTTAAAGATGGTGTCAGTCAGCCAGTCAGAGGTTAGAGATGGTGCCAGTCAGAGGTTGGAGATGCTAACAGTCAGCCAGTCAGAGGTTAAAGATGGTGTCAGTCAGCCAGTCAGAGGTTAAAGATGGTGTCAGTCAGCCAGTCAGAGGTTACAGTGGGGGAAAAAGTATTTAGTCAGCCACCAATTGTGCAAGTTCTCCCACTTAAAAAGATGAGAGGCCTGTAATTTTCATCATAGGTACACGTCAACTATGACAGACAAATTGAGAATTTTTTTTCCAGAAAATCACAACAACAAAAAATTATTTGCAAATTATGGTGGAAAATAAGCATTTGGTCACCTACAAACAAGCAAGATTTCTGTCTCTCACAGACCTGTAACTTCTTCTTTAAGAGGCTCCTCTGTCCTCCACTCGTTACCTGTATTAATGGCACCTGTTTGAACTTGTTATCAGTATAAAAGACACCTGTCCACAACCTCAAACAGTCACACTTTATTATTATTATTATTATTTATTATTACACTCCAAACTCCACTATGGCCAAGACCAAAGAGCAGTCAGAGGACACCAGAAACAAAATTGTAGACTTGCACCAGGCTGGGAAGACTGAATCTGCAATAGGTAAGCAGCTTGGTTTGAAGAAATCAACTGTGGGAGCAATTATTAGGAAATGGAAGACATACAAGACCACTGATAATCTCCCTCGATCTGGGGCTCCAAGCAAGATCTCACCCCGTGGGGTCAAAATGATCACAAGAACGGTGAGCAAAAATCCCAGAACCACACGGGGGGACATAGTGAATGACCTGCAGAGAGCTGTGACCAAAGTAACAAAGCCTACCATCAGTAACACACTACGCCGCCAGGGACTCAAATCCTGCAGTGCCAGACGTGTCCCCCTGCTTAAGCCAGTACATGTCCAGGCCCGTCTGAAGTTTGCTAGAGTGCATTTGGATGATGCAGAAGAGGATTGGGAGAATGTCATATGGTCAGATGAAACCAAAATAGAACTTTTTGGTAAAAACTCAACTCGTCGTGTTTGGAGGACAAAGAATGCTGAGTTGCATCCAAAGAACACCATACCTACTGTGAAGCATGGGGGTGGAAACATCATGCTTTGGGGCTGTTTTTCTGCAAAGTGACCAGGACGACTGATCCTTGTAAAGGAAAGAATGAATGGGGCCATGTATCGTGAGATTTTGAGTGAAAACCTCCTTCCATCAGCAAGGGTATTGAAGATGAAACGTGGCTGGGTCTTTCAGCATGACAATGATCCCAAACACACCGCCCGGGCAACGAAGGAGTGGCTTCGTAAGAAGCATTTCAAGGTCCTGGAGTGGCCTAGCCAGTCTCTAGATCTCAACCCCATAGAAAATCTTTGGAGGGAGTTGAAAGTCTGTGTTGCCCAGCGACAGCCCCAAAACATCACTGCTCTAGAGGAGATCTGCATGGAGGAATGGGCCAAAATACCAGCAACAGTGTGTGAAAACCTTGTGAAGACTTACAGAAAACGATTGACCTGTGTCATTGCCAACAAAGGGTATATAACAAAGTAGTGAGAAACTTTTGTTATTGACCAAATACTTATATTCCACCATAATTTGCAAATAAATTCATAAAAAATCCTACTATGTGATTTTCTGGATTTTTTTTCCTCATTTTGTCTGTCATAGTTGACGTGTACCTATGATGAAAATTACAGACCTCTCTCATCATTTTAAATGGGAGAACTTGCACAATTGGTGCCTGACTAAATACTTTTCCCCCCCACTGTATATATGGTGCCAGTCAGCCAGTCAGAGGTTAGATATGGTGCCAGTGATAGGTTAGAGATGGTGCCAGTCAGAGGTTAGATATGGTGTCAGTCAGCCAGTCAGAGGTTAGAGATGGTGCCAGTCAGAGGTTAGATATGGTGTCAGTCAGCCAGTCAGAGGTTAGAGATGGTGTCAGTCAGCCAGTCAGAGGTTAGAGATGGTGCCAGTCAGAGGTTAGAGATGGTGCCAGTCAGAGGTTAGAGATGGTGCCAGTCAGCCAGTCAGAGGTTAGAGATGGTGTCAGTCAGAGATTCGAAATGGTGTCAGTCAGCCAGTCAGAGGTTAGAGATGGTGCCAGTCAGAGGTTAGAGATGCTAACAGTCAGCCACTCAGAGGTTAGAGATGGTGTCAGTCAGCCAGTCAGAGGTTAGAGATGCTAACAGTCAGCCACTCAGAGGTTAGAGATGGTGTCAGTCAGCCACTCAGAGGTTAGAGATGCTACCAGTCAGCCAATCAGAGGTTAGCGATGCTACCAGTCAGCCACTCAGAGGTTAGAGATGGTGTCAGTGAGCCACTCAGAGGTTAGAGATGCTACCAGTCAGCCAATCAGAGGTTAGCGATGCTAACAGTCAGCCAGTCAGAGGTTAGAGATGGTGTCAGTCAGAGGTTAGAGATGCTAACAGTCAGCCAGTCAGAGGTTAGAGATGGTGCCAGTCAGCCAGTCAGAGGTTAGAGATGGTGCCAGTCAGAGGTTAGAGATGCTAACAGTCAGCCAGTCAGAGGTTAGAGATGGTGCCAGTCAGCCAGTCAGAGGTTAGAGATGGTGCCAGTCAGAGGTTAGAGATGCTAACAGTCAGCCAGTCAGAGGTTGGAGATGCTAACAGTCAGCCACTCAGAGGTTAGAGATGGTGTCAGTCAGAGGTTAGAGATGCTAACAGTCAGCCAGTCAGAGGTTAGAGATGCTAACAGTCAGCCACTCAGAGGTTAGAGATGCTAACAGTCAGCCACTCAGAGGTTAGAGATGGTGCCAGTCAGAGGTTAGAGATGGTGCCAGTCAGCCACTCAGAGGTTAGAGATGGTGCCAGTCAGCCACTCAGAGGTTAGAGATGCTAACAGTCAGCCACTCAGAGGTGAGAGATGCTAACAGTCAGCCACTCAGAGGTTAGAGATGCTAACAGTCAGCCACTCAGAGGTTAGAGATGCTACCAGTCAGCCACTCAGAGGTTAGAGATGGTGCCAGTCAGAGGTTAGAGATGGTGCCAGTCAGCCACTCAGAGGTTAGAGATGCTAACAGTCATCCAGTCAGAGGTTAGAGATGCTAACAGTCAGCCACTCAGAGGTTAGAGATGGTGCCAGTCAGCCAGTCAGAGGTTAGAGATGGTGTCAGTCAGATGTTAGAAATGGTGCCAGTCAGCCACTCAGAGGTTAGAGATGCTAACACTCAGAGGATAGAGATGGTGCCAGTCAGAGGTTAGAGATGCTAACAGTCAGTCAGTCAGAGGTTAGAGATGGTGCCACTCAGAGGTTAGAGATGGTGCCAGTCAGCCACTCAGAGGTTAGAGATGCTAACAGTCAGTCAGTCAGAGGTTAGAGATGGTGTCAGTCAGCCAGTCAGAGGTTAGAGATGGTGCCAGTCAGAAGATAGAGATGGTGCCAGTCAGCCAGTCAGAGGATAGAGATGGTGCCAGTCAGCCACTCAGAGGTTAGAGATGGTGCCAGTCAGCCACTCAGAGGTTAGAGATGCTAACAGTCAGCCAGTCAGAGGTTAGAGATGCTACCAGTCAGCCAATCAGAGGTTAGAGATGCTAACAGTCAGCCACTCAGAGGTTAGAGATGCTAACAGTCAGCCACTCAGAGGTTAGAGATGGTGCCAGTCAGAGGTTAGAGATGCTAACAGTCAGCCAGTCAGAGGTTAGAGATGGTGCCAGTCAGCCAGTCAGAGGTTAGAGATGGTGCCAGTCAGAGGTTAGAGATGCTAACAGTCAGCCAGTCAGAGGTTAGAGATGGTGCCAGTCAGCCAATCAGAGGTTAGAGATGCTAACAGTCAGCCACTCAGAGGTTAGAGATGCTAACAGTCAGCCACTCAGAGGTTAGAGATGGTGCCAGTCAGAGGTTAGAGATGCTAACAGTCAGCCAGTCAGAGGTTAGAGATGGTGCCAGTCAGAGGTTAGAGATGCTAACAGTCAGCCAGTCAGAGGTTAGAGATGGTGCCAGTCAGCCACTCAGAGGTTAGAGATGCTAACAGTCAGCCAGTCAGAGGTTAGAGATGCTAACAGTCAGCCAGTCAGAGGTTAGAGATGCTAACAGTCATCCAGTCAGAGGTTAGAGATGCTAACAGTCAGCCACTCAGAGGTTAGAGATGGTGCCAGTCAGAGGTTAGAGATGGTGCCAGTCAGCCAGTCAGAGGTTAGAGATGGTGCCAGTCAGAGGTTAGAGATGGTGTCAGTCAGAGGTTAGAGATGGTGTCAGTCAGCCAGTCAGAGGTTAGAGATGGTGCCAGTCAGAGGTTAGAGATGGTGCCAGTCAGCCACTCAGAGGTTAGAGATGCTAACAGTCAGCCAGTCAGAGGTTAGAGATGCTAACAGTCAGCCACTCAGAGGTTAGAGATGGTGTCAGTCAGCCAGTCAGAGGTTAGAGATGGTGTCAGTCAGAGGTTAGAGATGCTAACAGTCAGCCAGTCAGAGGTTAGAGATGCTAACAGTCAGCCAATCAGAGGTTAGAGATGCTAACAGTCAGCCACTCAGAGGTTAGAGATGGTGTCAGTCAGCCAGTCAGAGGTTAGAGATGGTGTCAGTCAGAGGTTAGAGATGCTAACAGTCAGCCAGTCAGAGGTCAGAGATGCTAACAGTCAGCCACTCAGAGGTTAGAGATGCTAACAGTCAGCCAATCAGAGGTTAGAGATGGTGCCAGTCAGCCACTCAGAGGTTAGAGATGGTGCCAGTCAGCCAGTCAGAGGTTAGAGATGGTGCCAGTCAGCCACTCAGAGGTTAGAGATGCTAACAGTCAGCCACTCAGAGGTTAGAGATGCTAACAGTCAGCCACTCAGAGGTTAGAGATGGTGTCAGTCAGCCAGTCAGAGGTTAGAGATGGTATCAGTCAGCCAGTCAGAGGTTAGAGATGGTGTCAGTCAGCCACTCAGAGGTTAGCGATGGTGTCAGTCAGCCACTCAGAGGTTAGAGATGGTGTCAGTCAGCCAGTCAGAGGTTAGAGATGCTAACAGTCAGCCAGTCAGAGGTTAGAGATGGTGTCAGTCAGCCACTCAGAGGTTAGAGATGGTGCCAGTCAGATGTTAGAGATGGTGCCAGTCAGAAGATAGAGATGGTATCAGTCAGCCACTCAGAGGTTAGAGGTGGTGCCAGTCAGATGTTAGAGATGGTGCCAGTCAGAGGTTAGAGATGGTATCAGTCAGCCACTCAGAGGTTAGAGATGGTGCCAGTCAGAGGTTAAAGATGGTGTCATTCAGCCAGTCAGAGGTCAGAGATGGTGCCATTCAGAAGATAGAGATGGTGCCAGTCAGCCAGTCAGAGGTTAGAGATGCTACCAGTCAGCCACTCAGAGGTTAGAGATGGTGCCAGTCAGCCAGTCAGAGGTTAGAGATGCTAACAGTCAGCCACTCAGAGGTCAGAGATGGTGTCAGTCAGAGGTTAGAGATGCTAACAGTCAGCCACTCAGAGGTCAGAGATGGTGTCAGTCAGAGGTTAGAGATGCTAACAGTCATCCAGTCAGAGGTTAGAGATGCTAACAGTCAGCCAGTCAGAGGTTAGAGATGCTAACAGTCAGCCAGTCAGAGGTTAGAGATGGTGCCAGTCAGAGGTTAGAGATGCTAACAGTCAGCCAATCAGAGGTTAGAGATGGTGCCAGTCAGCCACTCAGAGGTTAGAGATGCTAACAGTCAGCCAGTCAGAGGTTAGAGATGCTAACAGTCATCCAGTCAGAGGTTAGAGATGCTAACAGTCAGCCAGTCAGAGGTTAGAGATGCTAACAGTCAGCCAGTCAGAGGTTATAGATGCTAACAGTCAGCCAGTCAGAGGTTAGAGATGGTGCCACTCAGAGGTTAGAGATGCTACCAGTCAGCCAATCAGAGGTTAGAGATGCTAACAGTCAGCCACTCAGAGGTTATAGATGCTACCAGTCAGCCAGTCAGAGGTTATAGATGCTAACAGTCAGCCAGTCAGAGGTTAGAGATGGTGCCACTCAGAGGTTAGAGATGCTACCAGTCAGCCAATCAGAGGTTAGAGATGCTAACAGTCAGCCAGTCAGAGGTTACAGATGCTAACAGTCAGCCAGTCAGAGGTTAGAGATGGTGCCAGTCAGAGGTTAGAGATGGTGTCAGTCAGCCAGTCAGAGGTTAGAGATGGTGCCAGTCAGCCAGTCAGAGGTTACAGATGCTAACAGTCAGCCAGTCAGAGGTTAGAGATGGTGCCAGTCAGAGGTTAGAGATGGTGCCAGTCAGCCAGTCAGAGGTTAGAGATGCTACCAGTCAGCCAGTCAGAGGTTAGAGATGGTGTCAGTCAGAGGTTAGAGATGCTAACAGTCAGCCACTCAGAGGTCAGAGATGGTGTCAGTCAGAGGTTAGAGATGCTAACAGTCAGCCACTCAGAGGTCAGAGATGGTGTCAGTCAGAGGTTAGAGATGCTACCAGTCAGCCAGTCAGAGGTTAGAGATGCTAACAGTCAGCCACTCAGAGGTCAGAGATGGTGTCAGTCAGAGGTTAGAGATGCTAACAGTCAGCCACTCAGAGGTCAGAGATGGTGTCAGTCAGAGGTTAGAGATGCTACCAGTCAGCCAGTCAGAGGTTAGAGATGCTAACAGTCAGCCAGTCAGAGGTTAGAGATGCTAACAGTCAGCCAGTCAGAGGTTAGAGATGCTAACAGTCAGCCACTCAGAGGTTAGAGATGGTGTCAGTCAGAGGTTAGCGATGCTAACAGTCAGCCAGTCAGAGGTGAGAGATGCTAACAGTCAGCCACTCAGAGGTTAGAGATGCTACCAGTCAGCCAGTCAGAGGTTAGAGATGGTGCCAGTCAGAGGTTAGAGATGGTGTCAGTCAGCCAGTCAGAGGTTAGAGATGCTAACAGTCAGCCAGTCAGAGGTTAGAGATGGTGCCACTCAGAGGTTAGAGATGGTGCCAGTCAGAGGTTAGAGATGCTAACAGTCAGCCACTCAGAGGTTAGAGATGCTAACAGTCAGCCACTCAGAGGTCAGAGATGGTGCCAGTCAGAGGTTAGAGATGGTGCCAGTCAGAAGATAGAGATGGTGTCAGTCAGCCACTCAGAGGTTAGAGATGCTAACAGTCAGCCAGTCAGAGGTTAGAGATGCTAACAGTCAGCCAGTCAGAGGTTAGAGATGCTAACAGTCAGCCACTCAGAGGTTAGAGATGCTACCAGTCAGCCACTCAGAGGTTAGAGATGGTGCCAGTCAGAGGTTAGAGATGGTGTCAGTCAGAGGTTAGAGATGCTAACAGTCAGCCACTCAGAGGTTAGAGATGGTGCCAGTCAGAGGTTAGAGATGGTGTCAGTCAGAGGTTAGAGATGCTAACAGTCAGCCAGTCAGAGGTTAGAGATGCTAACAGTCAGCCAGTCAGAGGTTAGAGATGCTAACAGTCAGCCACTCAGAGGTTAGAGATGCTAACAGTCAGCCACTCAGAGGTTAGAGATGGTGCCAGTCAGCCACTCAGAGGTTAGAGATGGTGCCAGTCAGAGGATAGAGATGCTAACAGTCAGCCACTCAGAGGTTAGAGATGGTGCCAGTCAGAGGTTAGAGATGCTAACAGTCAGCCACTCAGAGGTTAGAGATGCTAACAGTCAGCCACTCAGAGGTTAGAGATGCTAACAGTCAGCCAGTCAGAGGTTAGAGATGCTAACAGTCAGCCACTCAGAGGTTAGAGATGGTGCCAGTCAGCCACTCAGAGGTTAGAGATGGTGCCAGTCAGAGGATAGAGATGCTAACAGTCAGCCACTCAGAGGTTAGAGATGGTGCCAGTCAGAGGTTAGAGATGCTAACAGTCAGCCACTCAGAGGTTAGAGATGCTAACAGTCAGCCAGTCAGAGGTTAGAGATGCTAACAGTCAGCCAATCAGAGGTTAGAGATGCTACCAGTCAGCCACTCAGAGGTTAGAGATGGTGTCAGTCAGAGGTTAGAGATGGTGTCAGTCAGAGGTTAGAGATGCTAACAGTCAGCCACTCAGAGGTCAGAGATGGTGTCAGTCAGAGGTTAGAGATGCTAACAGTCAGCCACTCAGAGGTTAGAGATGCTAACAGTCAGCCAATCAGAGGTTAGAGATGGTGCCAGTCAGCCACTCAGAGGTTAGAGATGGTGCCAGTCAGCCACTCAGAGGTTAGAGATGCTAACAGTCAGCCAGTCAGAGGTTAGAGATGCTAACAGTCAGCCACTCAGAGGTTAGAGATGCTAACAGTCATCCAGTCAGAGGTTAGAGATGGTGCCAGTCAGAGGTTAGAGATGCTAACAGTCAGCCAGTCAGAGGTTAGAGATGGTGCCAGTCAGAGGTTAGAGATGCTAACAGTCAGCCAGTCAGAGGTTAGAGATGCTAACAGTCAGCCACTCAGAGGTTAGAATTGCTAACAGTCAGCCACTCAGAGGTTAGAGATGCTAACAGTCAGCCACTCAGAGGTTAGAGATGCTAACAGTCAGCCAGTCAGAGGTTAGAGATGCTAACAGTCAGCCACTCAGAGGTTAGAATTGCTAACAGTCAGCCACTCAGAGGTTAGAGATGCTAACAGTCAGCCACTCAGAGGTTAGAATTGCTAACAGTCAGCCACTCAGAGGTTAGAGATGCTAACAGTCAGCCAATCAGAGGTTAGAGATGCTAACAGTCATCCAGTCAGAGGTTAGAGATGCTAACAGTCAGCCACTCAGAGGTTAGAATTGCTAACAGTCAGCCACTCAGAGGTTAGAGATGCTAACAGTCAGCCAGTCAGAGGTTAGAGATGGTGCCAGTCAGCCAGTCAGAGGTTAGAGATGCTAACAGTCAGCCACTCAGAGGTTAGAGATGCTAACAGTCAGCCAGTCAGAGGTTAGAGATGGTGTCAGTCAGAGGTTAGAGATGGTGTCAGTCAGAGGTTAGAGATGCTAACAGTCAGCCACTCAGAGGTTAGAGATGGTGCCAGTCAGATGTTAGAGATGGTGCCAGTCAGAAGATAGAGATGGTATCAGTCAGCCACTCAGAGGTTAGAGATGGTGCCAGTCAGAGGTTAGAGATGCTAACAGTCAGCCAGTCAGAGGTTAGAGATGGTGCCAGTCAGAGGTTAGAGATGGTGTCATTCAGCCACTCAGAGGTTAGAGATGGTGTCATTCAGCCACTCAGAGGTTAGAGATGGTGTCAGTCAGCCAGTCAGAGGTTAGAGATGGTGCCAGTCAGCCACTCAGAGGTTAGAGATGGTGTCAGTCAGAGGTTAGAGATGGTGTCATTCAGCCAGTCAGAGGTTAGAGATGGTGTCAGTCAGAGGTTAGAGATGCTAACAGTCAGCCAGTCAGAGGTTAGAGATGGTGTCAGTCAGAGGTTAGAGATGGTGTCATTCAGCCACTCAGAGGTTAGAGATGGTGTCATTCAGCCAGTCAGAGGTTAGAGATGGTGTCAGTCAGAGGTTAGAGATGCTAACAGTCAGCCAGTCAGAGGTTAGAGATGGTGTCAGTCAGAGGTTAGAGATGGTGTCATTCAGCCAGTCAGAGGTTAGAGATGGTGCCAGTCAGCCAGTCAGAGGTTAGAGATGGTGTCATTCAGCCAGTCAGAGGTTAGAGATGGTGTCAGTCAGCCAGTCAGAGGTTAGAGATGGTGTCAGTCAGAGGTTAAAGATGGTGTCATTCAGCCAGTCAGAGGTTAGAGATGGTGCCAGTCAGAGGTTAGAGATGCTACCAGTCAGCCAGTCAGAGGTTAGAGATGGTGTCAGTCAGAGGTGAGAGATGCTAACAGTCAGCCAGTCAGAGGTTAGAGATGCTACCAGTCAGCCAGTCAGAGGTTAGAGATGGTGCCAGTCAGAGGTGAGAGATGCTAACAGTCAGCCAGTCAGAGGTTAGAGATGCTACCAGTCAGCCAATCAGAGGTTAGAGATGGTGCCAGTCAGAGGTTAAAGATGGTGTCATTCAGCCACTCAGAGGTTAGAGATGCTAACAGTCAGCCACTCAGAGGTTAGAGATGCTAACAGTCAGCCACTCAGAGGTTAGAGATGCTAACAGTCAGCCAGTCAGAGGTTAAAGATGGTGTCATTCAGCCACTCAGAGGTTAGAGATGCTAACAGTCAGCCAGTCAGAGGTTAGAGATGGTGTCAGTCAGCCACTCAGAGGTTAGAGATGCTAACAGTCAGCCAGTCAGAGGTTAGAGGTGGTGCCAGTCAGATGTTAGAGATGGTGCCAGTCAGAGGTTAGAGATGGTGCCAGTCAGAGGTTAGAGATGCTAACAGTCAGCCAGTCAGAGGTTAGAGATGGTGTCAGTCAGCCAGTCAGAGGTTAAAGATGGTGTCAGTCAGCCAGTCAGAGGTTGCAGTGGGGAAAAAAGTATTTAGTCAGCCACCAATTGTGCAAGTTCTCCCACTTAAAAAGATGAGAGGCCTGTAATTTTCATCATAGGTACACGTCAACTATGACAGACAAATTGAGAATTTTTTTTCCAGAAAATCACAACAACAAAAAATTATTTGCAAATTATGGTGGAAAATAAGCATTTGGTCACCTACAAACAAGCAAGATTTCTGTCTCTCACAGACCTGTAACTTCTTCTTTAAGAGGCTCCTCTGTCCTCCACTCGTTACCTGTATTAATGGCACCTGTTTGAACTTGTTATCAGTATAAAAGACACCTGTCCACAACCTCAAACAGTCACACTTTATTATTATTATTATTATTTATTATTACACTCCAAACTCCACTATGGCCAAGACCAAAGAGCAGTCAGAGGACACCAGAAACAAAATTGTAGACTTGCACCAGGCTGGGAAGACTGAATCTGCAATAGGTAAGCAGCTTGGTTTGAAGAAATCAACTGTGGGAGCAATTATTAGGAAATGGAAGACATACAAGACCACTGATAATCTCCCTCGATCTGGGGCTCCAAGCAAGATCTCACCCCGTGGGGTCAAAATGATCACAAGAACGGTGAGCAAAAATCCCAGAACCACACGGGGGGACATAGTGAATGACCTGCAGAGAGCTGTGACCAAAGTAACAAAGCCTACCATCAGTAACACACTACGCCGCCAGGGACTCAAATCCTGCAGTGCCAGACGTGTCCCCCTGCTTAAGCCAGTACATGTCCAGGCCCGTCTGAAGTTTGCTAGAGTGCATTTGGATGATGCAGAAGAGGATTGGGAGAATGTCATATGGTCAGATGAAACCAAAATAGAACTTTTTGGTAAAAACTCAACTCAGTCGTGTTTGGAGGACAAAGAATGCTGAGTTGCATCCAAAGAACACCATACCTACTGTGAAGCATGGGGGTGGAAACATCATGCTTTGGGGCTGTTTTTCTGCAAAGTGACCAGGACGACTGATCCTTGTAAAGGAAAGAATGAATGGGGCCATGTATCGTGAGATTTTGAGTGAAAACCTCCTTCCATCAGCAAGGGTATTGAAGATGAAACGTGGCTGGGTCTTTCAGCATGACAATGATCCCAAACACACCGCCCGGGCAACGAAGGAGTGGCTTCGTAAGAAGCATTTCAAGGTCCTGGAGTGGCCTAGCCAGTCTCTAGATCTCAACCCCATAGAAAATCTTTGGAGGGAGTTGAAAGTCTGTGTTGCCCAGCGACAGCCCCAAAACATCACTGCTCTAGAGGAGATCTGCATGGAGGAATGGGCCAAAATACCAGCAACAGTGTGTGAAAACCTTGTGAAGACTTACAGAAAACGATTGACCTGTGTCATTGCCAACAAAGGGTATATAACAAAGTAGTGAGAAACTTTTGTTATTGACCAAATACTTATATTCCACCATAATTTGCAAATAAATTCATAAAAAATCCTACTATGTGATTTTCTGGATTTTTTTTCCTCATTTTGTCTGTCATAGTTGACGTGTACCTATGATGAAAATTACAGACCTCTCTCATCATTTTAAATGGGAGAACTTGCACAATTGGTGCCTGACTAAATACTTTTCCCCCCCACTGTATATATGGTGCCAGTCAGCCAGTCAGAGGTTAGATATGGTGCCAGTGATAGGTTAGAGATGGTGCCAGTCAGAGGTTAGATATGGTGTCAGTCAGCCAGTCAGAGGTTAGAGATGGTGCCAGTCAGAGGTTAGATATGGTGTCAGTCAGCCAGTCAGAGGTTAGAGATGGTGTCAGTCAGCCAGTCAGAGGTTAGAGATGGTGCCAGTCAGAGGTTAGATATGGTGTCAGTCAGCCAGTCAGAGGTTAGAGATGGTGTCAGTCAGCCAGTCAGAGGTTAGAGATGGTGCCAGTCAGAGGTTAGATATGGTGTCAGTCAGCCAGTCAGAGGTTAGAGATGGTGCCAGTCAGAGGTTAGAGATGGTGCCAGTCAGAGGTTAGAGATGGTGCCAGTCAGCCAGTCAGAGGTTAGAGATGGTGTCAGTCAGAGATTCGAAATGGTGTCAGTCAGCCAGTCAGAGGTTAGAGATGGTGCCAGTCAGCCAGTCAGAGGTTAGAGATGGTGCCAGTCAGAGGTTAGAGATGCTACCAGTCAGCCAGTCAGAGGTTAGAGATGGTGTCAGTTAGCCATTCAGAGGTTAGAGATGGTGCCAGTCAGAGCTTATAGATGGTGCCAGTCAGCCAGTCAGAGGTTAGAGATGGTGCCAGTCAGAGGTTATATATGGTGCCAGTCAGTCAGTCAAAGGTTAAAGATGATGTCAGTCAGAGGTTAGAGATGGTGCCAGTCAGAGGTTAGAGATGGTGCCAGTCAGCCAGTCAGAGGTTAGATATGGTGTCAGTCAGCCAGTCAGAGGTTAGAGATGGTGCCAGTCAGAGGTTAGAGATGGTGCCAGTCAGCTAGTCAAAGGTTAAAGATGGTGTCAGTCAGCCATTCAGAGGCAGAGATGGTGCCATTCATCCAGTCAGAGGTTAGAGATGGTGTCAGTCAGCCAGTCAGAGGTTAGATATGGTGTCAGTAATAGATTAGAGATGGTGCCAGTCAGAGGTTAGAGATGGTGTCAGTCAGCCAGTCAGAGGTTAAAGATGGTGCCAGTATTAGGTTAGAGATGGTGCCAGTCAGAGGTTAGAGATGGTGTCAGTCAGCCAGTCAGAGGTTATATATGGTGTCAGTCAGCCAGTCAGAGGTTAGATATGGTGTCAGTCAGCCAGTCAGAGGTTAGAGATGGTGCCAGTCAGAGGTTAGAGATGGTGTCAGTCAGTCAGTCAGAGGTTAGAGATGGTGCCAGTCAGCCAGTCAGAGGTTAGAGATGGTGCCAGTCAGAGGTTAGAGATGGTGCCAGTCAGAGGTTAGAGATGGTGCCAGTCAGAGGTTAGAGATGGTGCCAGTCAGCCAGTCAGAGGTTAGAGATGGTGCCAGTCAGAGGTTAGAGATGGTGCCAGTCAGAGGTTAGAGATGGTGCCAGTCAGAGATTAGATATGGTGCCAGTCAGAGGTTAGAGATGGTGTCAGTCAGCCAGTCAGAGGTTAGAGATGGTGTCAGTCAGCCAGTCAGAGGTTAGAGATGGTGCCAGTCAGCCACTCAGAGGCTAGAGATGGTGCCAGTCAGCCAGTCAGATGTTAGAGATGGTGCCAGTCAGAGCTTATAGATGGTGCCAGTCAGCCAGTCAGAGGTTAGAGATGGTGCCAGTCAGAGGTTATATATGGTGCCAGTCAGTCAGTCAAAGGTTAAAGATGATGTCAGTCAGAGGTTAGAGATGGTGCCAGTCAGAGGTTAGAGATGGTGCCAGTCAGCCAGTCAGAGGTTAGATATGGTGTCAGTCAGCCAGTCAGAGGTTAGAGATGGTGCCAGTCAGAGGTTAGAGATGGTGCCAGTCAGCTAGTCAAAGGTTAAAGATGGTGTCAGTCAGCCATTCAGAGGTCAGAGATGGTGCCATTCATCCAGTCAGAGGTTAGAGATGGTGTCAGTCAGCCAGTCAGAGGTTAGATATGGTGTCAGTAATAGATTAGAGATGGTGCCAGTCAGAGGTTAGAGATGGTGTCAGTCAGCCAGTCAGAGGTTAAAGATGGTGCCAGTATTAGGTTAGAGATGGTGCCAGTCAGAGGTTAGAGATGGTGTCAGTCAGCCAGTCAGAGGTTAGAGATGGTGCCAGTCAGAGGTTAGAGATGGTGCCAGTCAGCCACTCAGAGGTTAGATATGGTGTCAGTCAGCCAGTCAGAGGTTAGAGATGGTGCCAGTCAGAGGTTAGATATGGTGCCAGTCAGAGCCAGTCAGAGGTTATATATGGTGTCAGTCAGCCAGTCAGAGGTTAGAGATGGTGTCAGTCAGCCAGTCATAGGTTAGAGATGGTGCCAGTCAGAGGTTAGAGATGGTGCCAGTCAGCCACTCAGAGGTTAGATATGGTGTCAGTCAGCCAGTCAGAGGTTAGAGATGGTGCCAGTCAGAGGTTAGATATGGTGCCAGTCAGAGGTTAGAGATGGTGTCAGTCAGCCAGTCAGAGGTTAGAGATGGTGTCAGTCAGCCAGTCAGAGGTTAGAGATGGTGCCAGTCAGAGGTTAGAGATGGTGCCAGTCAGCTAGTCAAAGGTTAAAGATGGTGTCAGTCAGCCATTCAGAGGTCAGAGATGGTGCCATTCATCCAGTCCGAGGTTAGAGATGGTGTCAGTCAGCCAGTCAGAGGTTAGATATGGTGTCAGTAATAGATTAGAGATGGTGCCAGTCAGAGGTTAGAGATGGTGTCAGTCAGCCAGTCAGAGGTTAAAGATGGTGCCAGTGTTAGGTTAGAGATGGTGCCAGTCAGAGGTTAGAGATGGTGTCAGTCAGCCAGTCAGAGGTTATATATGGTGTCAGTCAGCCAGTCAGAGGTTAGATATGGTGTCAGTCAGCCAGTCAGAGGTTAGATATGGTGTCAGTCAGCCAGTCAGAGGTTAGAGATGGTGCCAGTCAGAGGTTAGAGATGGTGCCAGTCAGAGGTTAGAGATGGTGTCAGTCAGTCAGTCAGAGGTTAGAGATGGTGCCAGTCAGCCAGTCAGAGGTTAGAGATGGTGCCAGTCAGAGGTTAGAGATGGTGCCAGTAAGAGGTTAGAGATGGTGCCAGTCAGAGGTTAGAGATGGTGCCAGTCAGCCAGTCAGAGGTTAGAGATGGTGCCAGTCAGAGGTTAGAGATGGTGCCAGTCAGAGGTTAGAGATGGTGCCAGTCAGAGGTTAGATATGGTGTCAGTCAGCCAGTCAGAGGTTAGAGATGGTGCCAGTCAGAGGTTAGAGATGGTGCCAGTCAGCCAGTCAGAGGTTAGAGATGGTGTCAGTCAGCCAGTCAGAGGTTAGATATGGTGCCAGTCAGAGGTTAGAGATGGTGTCAGTCAGCCAGTCAGAGGTTAGAGATGGTGTCAGTCAGTCAGCCAGTCAGAGGTTAGAGATGGTGTCAGTCAGAGGTTAGAGATGGTGCCAGTCAGCCAGTCAGAGGTTAGATATGCTACCAGTCAGAGGTTAGATATGGTGTCAGTCATATGGTGTCAGTCAGCCAGTCAGAGGTTAGAGATGGTGCCCCCTCTACTGTAGGGAAGTGAAGACCTAACTGGGTGGGTGATGGACCTAGCTGGGTGGGTGATGGACCTAACTGGGTGGGTGATGGATCTAGCTGGGTGGGTGATGGACCTAACTGGATGGGTGATGGACCTAACTGGGTGGGTGATGGACCTAGCTGGGTGGGTGATGGACCTAGCTGGGTGGGTGATGGACCTAGCTGGGTGGGTGATGGACCTAGCTGGGTGGGTGATGGACCTAACTGGGTGGGTGATGGACCTAACTGGGTGGGTGATGGATCTAGCTGGGTGGGTGATGGACCTAACTGGATGGGTGATGGACCTAACTGGGTGGGTGATGGACCTAACTGGGTGGGTGATGGATCTAACTGGGTGGGTGATGGACCTAACTGGATGGGTGATGGACCTAACTGGGTGGGTGATGGACCTAGCTGGGTGGGTGATGGACCTAGCTGGGTGGGTGATGGACCTAGCTGGGTGGGTGATGGACCTAGCTGGGTGGGTGATGGACCTAACTGGGTGGGTGATGGACCTAGCTGGGTGGGTGATGGACCTAACTGGGTGGGTGATGGACCTAACTGGGTGGGTGATGGACCTAGCTGGGTGGGTGATGGACCTAGCTGGGTGGGTGATGGACCTAGCTGGGTGGGTGATGGACCTAGCTGGGTGGGTGATGGACCTAACTGGGTGGGTGATGGACCTAGCTGGGTGGGTGATGGACCTAACTGGGTGGGTGATGGATCTAACTGGGTGGGTGATGGATCTAACTGGGTGGGTGATGGACCTAACTGGGTGGGTGATGGATCTAACTGGGTGGGTGATGGACCTAGCTGGGTGGGTGATGGATCTAACTGGCTAGCCTCACTTTTAAAGTTAAACTAGTTTATTGTCCTCTCTTTAGGAATACATCCATTTAATTCAGGGTACAGTAATTGTTCTAGCAAGCATGACATTCTCAATATCGAGTAATTTCTTTTTTTTACCAAATTCACATTATACCCTTTATTCTGTAAATAGTATATATTTTTTATGTCAGTGATGAAAAAAATTAGTGGATCATTTGTACTGTGGATACTAATGGCTGTCAGTCTTCTAGGCCCATGTTGTGCATCTTAGGGTTAAACGACTAATATTGACTCATATTGGTTTTACCCAATTCACATTATACCTGTTATTCTGTACATTGAGTTAAACAAATATTACTCTATATTTTCACGCATGTAGGCATAATCATAGTGGGTCAGTTTATCACAGTGGGTCAGTTTATCACAGTGGGTCAGCTTGTCACAGTGGGTCAGTTTATCACAGTGGGTCAGCTTGTCACAGTGGGTCAGCTTGTCACAGTGGGTCCGCTTGTCACAGTGGGTCAGCTTGTCACAGTGGGTCAGCTTGTCACAGTGGGTCAGCTTATCACAGGGGGTCAGTTTATCACAGTGGGTCAGCTTGTCACAGTGGGTCAGCTTGTCACAGTGGTAAGCTTGTCACAGTGGGTCAGTTTATCACAGTGGGTCAGTTTATCACAGTGGGTCAGTTTATCACAGTGGGTCAGCATGTCACAGTGGGTCAGCTTATCACAGTGGGTCAGTTTATCACAGTGGGTCAGCTTGTCACAGTGGGTCAGCTTGTCAAGTGGGTCAGCTTGTCACAGTGGATCAGCTTATCACAGTGGGTCAGCTTATCACAGTGGGTCAGCTTGTCACAGTGGGTCAGCTTATCACAGTGGGTCAGTTTATCTGTTTCCCTCTGTTTCCCTCTTGTTTCTCTCTGTTTCTCTCTGCTTCTCTCTGCTTCCCTCTGTTTCTGTTTATCTCTGTTTCTCTCTGCTTCCCTCTGTTTCCCTCTGTTTCTCACTCTTTCTCTTTGTTTCCCTCTGTTTCTCCCTGTTTCTATCTGCTTCCCTCTGTTTTTCTCTGTTTCTCTTTGTTTCTTTCTGCTTCTCTCTGCTTCCCTCTGTTCTCTCTGTTTATCTCTGCTTCTCTCTGTTTCTATCTGCTTCCCTCTGCTTCCCTCTGTTTCTCTTTGTTTCTCTTTGTTTCTCTCTGCTTCTCTCTGCTTCCCTTTGTTTCTCTCTGTTTCTCTCTGCTTCTCTCTGTTTCTATCTGCTTCCCTCTGCTTCCCGCTGTTTCTCTCGGTTTCTCTCTACTTGTCTCTGCTTCCCTCTGTTTCTCTCTGTTTCTCTCTGTTTCTCTCTGTTTCTATCTGCTTCCCTCTGCTTCCCTCTGTTTCTCACTGTTTCTCTCTGCTTCACTCTGTTTCTCTCTGTTTCTATCTGTTTCCCTCTGTTTTTCTCTGTTTCTCTTTGTTTCTTTCTGCTTCTCTCTGCTTCCCTCTGTTCTATCTGTTTATCTCTGCTTCTCTCTGTTTCTATCTGCTTCCCTCTGCTTCCCTCTGTTTCTCTTTGTTTCTCTTTGTTTCTCTCTGCTTCTCTCTGCTTCCCTCTGTTTCTCTCTGTTTCTCTCTGCTTCTCTCTGCTTCCCTCTGCTTCCCTCTGTTTCCTTCTGTTTCTCTTTGTTTCTCTCTGCTTATCTCTGCTTCCCTCTGTTTCTCTCTGTTTCTCTTTGTTTCTCTCTACTTCTCTCTGCTTCCCTCTGTTTCTCTCTGTTTCTCTCAGTTTCTTTCGGTTTCTATCTGCTTCCCTCTGCTTCCCTCTGTTTCTCACTGTTTCTCTCTGCTTCCCTCTGTTTCTCCCTGTTTCTCTCTGCTTCCATCTGCTTCCCTCTGTTTCTCTCAGTTTCTTTCTGTTTCTATCTGCTTCCCTCTGCTTCCCTCTGTTTCTCACTGTTTCTCTCTGCTTCCCTCTGTTTCTCCCTGTTTCTCTCTGCTTCTCTCTGCTTCCCTCTGTTTCTCTCTGTTTCTCTCTGTTTCTATCTGCTTCCCTCTGCTTCCCTCTGTTTCTCCCTGTTTCTCTCTGCTTCTCTCTGCTTCCCTCTGTTTCTCTCTGTTTCTCTTTGTTTATCTCTGCTTCTCTCTGCTTCCCTCTGTTTCTCCCTGTTTCTCTCTGTTTCTATCTGCTTTCCTCTGCTTCCCTCTGTTTACCCTGTTTCTCTCTGCTTCTCTCTGCTTCCCTCTGTTTCTCACTGTTTCTCTCTGTTTCCCTCTGTTTCTCTCTGTTTCTATCTGCTTCTCTCTGCTTCCCTCTGTTTCTTTCTGTGTATCTCTGCTTCTCTCTGCTTCCCTCTGTTTCTCTCTGTTTCTCTCTGCTTCTCTCTGCTTCCCTCTGCTTCCCTCTGTTTCCTTCTGTTTCTCTTTGTTTCTCTCTGCTTATCTCTGCTTCCCTCTGTTTCTCTCTGTTTCTCTTTGTTTCTCTCTACTTCTCTCTGCTTCCCTCTGTTTCTCTCTGTTTCTCTCAGTTTCTTTCTGTTTCTATCTGCTTCCCTCTGCTTCCCTCTGTTTCTCACTGTTTCTCTCTGCTTCCCTCTGTTTCTCCCTGTTTCTCTCTGCTTCCCTCTGCTTCCCTCTGTTTCTCTCAGTTTATTTCTGTTTCTATCTGCTTCCCTCTGCTTCCCTCTGTTTCTCACTGTTTCTCTCTGCTTCCCTCTGTTTCTCCCTGTTTCTCTCTGCTTCTCTCTGCTTCCCTCTGTTTCTCTCTGTTTCTCTCTGTTTCTATCTGCTTCCCTCTGCTTCCCTCTGTTTCTCCCTGTTTCTCTCTGCTTCTCTCTGCTTCCCTCTGTTTCTCTCTGTTTCTCTTTGTTTATCTCTGCTTCTCTCTGCTTCCCTCTGTTTCTCCCTGTTTCTCTCTGTTTCTATCTGCTTTCCTCTGCTTCCCTCTGTTTACCCTGTTTCTCTCTGCTTCTCTCTGCTTCCCTCTGTTTCTCACTGTTTCTCTCTGTTTCCCTCTGTTTCTCTCTGTTTCTATCTGCTTCTCTCTGCTTCCCTCTGTTTCTTTCTGTGTATCTCTGCTTCTCTCTGTTTCCATCTGCTTCCCTCTGCTTCACTCTGTTTCTCTTTGTTTCTCTTTGTTTCTCTCTGCTTCTCTCTGCTTCTCTCTGCTTCCCTCAGTTTTTCTCTGTTTCTCTCTGCTTTTCTCTCTTTCTATCTGCTTCCCTCTGCTTCCCTCTGTTTCTCTCTGTTTCTCTCTGTTTCTCTTTGTTTCTCTCTGCTTCTCTCTGCTTCTCTCTGCTTCCCTCTGTTTCTCTCTGTTTCTCTCTGGTTCGCTCTGTTTCTCTTTGTTTCTCTCTGCTTCTATCTGCTTCCCTCTGTTTCTCTATTTTTCTCACTGTTTCTCTCTGTTTCTATCTGCTTCCCTCTGCTTCCCTCTGTTTCTCCCTGTTTCTCTCTGCTTCTCTCTGCTTCCCTCTGTTTCTCTCTGTTTCCCTATGTTTCTCTCTGTTTCTCCCTGCTTCCCTCTGTTTCTCTCTGTTTCTCTCTGCTTCTCTCTGTTTCCATATGCTTCCCTCTGCTTCACTCTGTTTCTCTTTGTTTCTCTTTGTTTCTCTCTGCTTCTCTCTGCTTCCCTCTGTTTCTCTCTGTTTCACTCTGCTGCTCTCTGTTTCTATCTGCTTCCCTCTGCTTCCCTCTGTTTCTCTCTGTTTCGCTCTGTTTATCTTTGTTTCTCTCTGCTTCTCTCTGCTTCCCTCTGTTTCTCTCTGTTTCTCCCTGTTTGTCTCTGTTTCTATCTGCTTCCCTCTGTTTCTCCCTGTTTCTCTCTGCTTCTCTCTGCTTCCCTCTGTTTTTCTCTGTTTCTCTCTGTTTCCCTCTGTTTCTCTCTGTTTCTATCTACTTCCCTCTGCTTCCCTCTGTTTCTCTCTGTTTCTCATTGTTTCTCATTGTTTCTCTCTGCTTTTCTCTGCTTCCCTCTGTTTCTCTCTATTTATCTCTGCTTCTGTCTGTTTCTATCTGCTTCCCTCTGCTTCCCTCTGTTTCTCTCTGTTTAGCTCTGTTTCTCTTTGTTTCTCTCTGCTTCTCTCTGCTTCCCTCTGTTTCTCTCTATTTCCCTCTGCTTCCCTCTGTTTCTCACTGTTTCTCTCTGCTTCCCTCTGTTTCTCTCTGTATCCATCTGCTTCCCTCTGCTTCCCTCTGTTTCTCTCTGTTTCTCACTGTTTCTCTTTGCTTCCCTATCTTATTATGATGTGATTCAGTCCAACCACCTCACAGCACCTGAAAGAGACACAATCCCTTTCCTCCCTCTATTATCTCTGCTAACAATAGTCTGTCCTCCTCCCAGGGATCTGGTAGTGGTCAGAGTCTATGGGTCTCTGGAGCGTGAGCCGTATCATTGGTTCTGAGAACATGCTAACAGTTAGAGGCCTTTCAGTCAGACTCTGATGGACGTGGTGCCACTTGAGGAGGACATGGCTGGCTTGGCTGTCCCTGGCAGCGTCCCTGACAACGGATTGTGTTTGTCAGGTGGAGCGGTGAGGAGCGTCTAGGGGCGTGGCGGGGTTGTGCTGGCCCATTGTCCTTCTCTGCTCTGTTCTCCTCCCTGCTACCGGCCTGGTCCGCTACGCCTGATCACCTGCCCTCAGGAAGGTAGCAGAGCAGAGAGACCAGCCCCTTTCTCTCCCTGTTTCTCACATTTAATGATGTGATTTCCTCTTTCCCTATGGTCAGGGAGAGCATGGGGACCCTCAGGCCTTGCTGCTGTGGAGAGCAGCTGATTGTCTCCTCCATAGTCATAGTAAGGGAAAGAAAAGGACAGCTTCTTGTTTCACATCACATATTACAGCCTCCATCCAGCCACAGTGTTCATGGTCGCTGGACCTGCACCTAGAGTCAATGACAAGAACATTCTACTGTGTCAACCAAGGGAAATCTTTATTTGAGATCCGTTGCCCAGATACTGAGCAGCAGTTGACTGTAAACCCTCCAGGCTTCTTTTACGGAACCCTCCAGGCTTCTTTTACGGAACCCTCCAGGCTTCTTTTACGGAACCCACCAGGCTTCTTTTACGGAACCCTCCAGGCTTCTTTTATGGAACCCTCCAGGCTTCTTTTACGGAACCCTCCAGGCTTCTTTTACGGAACCCTCCAGGCTTCTTTTACGGAACCCTCCAGGCTTCTTTTACGGAACCCTCCAGGCTTCTTTTACGGAACCCTCCAGGCTTCTTTTATGGAACCCTCCAGGCTTCTTTTACGGAACCCTCCAGGCTTCTTTTACGGAACCCTCCAGGCTTCTTTTACGGAACCCTCCAGGCTTCTTTTACGGAACCCTCCAGGCTTCTTTTATGGAACCCTCCAGGCTTCTTTTACGGAACCCTCCAGGCTTCTTTTACGGAACCCTCCAGGCTTCTTTTATGGAACCCTCCAGGCTTCTTTTACGGAACCCTCCAGGCTTCTTTTACGGAACCCTCCAGGCTTCTTTTACGGAACCCTCCAGGCTTCTTTTACGGAACCCTCCAGGCTTCTTTTACGGAACCCTCCAGGCTTCTTTTACGGAACCCTCCAGGCTTCTTTTACGGAACCCTCCAGGCTTCTTTTATGCAACCCTCCAGGCTTCTTTTACGGAACCCTCCAGGCATCTTTTATGGAACCCTCCAGGCTTCTTTTATGGAACCCTCCAGGCTTAGTAGCAGTTTCAATGTTTAATCAAGCCCAACAAATACCATTGTAAACAGTTACAGACAAGTGTTTATCAGGTAATAGCTATCTGGACTCGTTTGGAAGTAAAAATAAGTTGTGTTTATAACAAGCCAAGTAACCTTTCTAAAATTAATTAGAAAAATATTGTAAAACAATAGACTCAATAGTTACTAGACATCTTCTGACAAAAAATTGGCTATGGCTTGGGTGGCTGGAGCCTTTGGCAATTTTTCGGGCCTTCCTCTGACACCGCCTGATATAGAGGTCCTGGATGGCAGGGAGCTCGGCCCCAGTGATGTACTGGGCTGTCCTGGTATAGAGGTCCTGGATGGCAGGGAGCTCGGCCCCAGTGATGTACTGGGATGTCCTGGTATAGAGGTCCTGGATGGCAGGGAGCTCGGCCCCAGTGATGTACTGGGCTGTCCGCACCACCCTCTGTAGCATTGTGCGGTGCATTTGCCATACCAAGCGGTGATGCAGCCAGTCAAGGTGCTCTCGATGGTGCAGCTGTAGAACTTTTTGAGAATCCGATGGCCCCATTCCAAATCTTTCCAGCCTCCATACAGTTCACTGAGAGCCAGAGTTGTTGGCCTGTGGAGGGGTGCAGACTGACGGGATTATTACGGATGACAACTCTCTTGGTAGATATGAATAGTTACTAGACATCGTCTGAGGCCAGATGAATTAGAAAGATATTGTAAAACAATAGACTCAATAATTACTAGACATCGTTACTGAGACCAAGTTCATCAGAACTGGCGTACTGTACTGAATCAATCAAATGTATTTATAAAGCCCTTTTTACATCAGCAGATGTCACAAAGTGCTTATACAGAAACCCAGCCTAAAACCCCAAACAGCAAGCAATGCAGATGTAGAAGGCTAGGAAAAAACTCCCTAGAAAGGCAGGAACCTAGGAAGAAACCTAGAGAGGAACCAGGCTCTGAGGGGTGGCCAGTCCCCTTCTGGCTGTGCTGGGTGGAGATTATAACAGTACTTTTTCTCTAGCTGGAGGTAAGCAGGAGGTAAGCTTCTCATATGGTGTTGAGTAAAGCTTAACCATGTATTAGATTGTAGGTAGGTAGTTAGTTGTAGTTAGGTATTGTATTTATCATAGGTTAGTATTGTTGTTATTGTAGGTTTCCGTAGGTAATAGTAGGTTAGTATCGAAGCACGAGGCTAGCTAGCTAGCGGGTAGCTACTGGTAACGATTAGCAACGGTGGAGAGCTGTTTCCAATGTTAATGTGCTGCTAGCCAACGTTTAATTTTTTGCTGCGTTATGCGTTATGAAAGGAACTAGACACGGACATGAATTATCTGTTTAGTGTGCTAACACACTCTTGGCAGTTTGTTGTAACCAAGTATTGGTGCTAAATTGTGTGTTAATGGATGCTAGCTTGCTAGTTAGCTACGGCGTCATAGCTAGGCATCGTGGGTTGTTGTGGTTAGTTACTGTAGGTTGGCAGTGTCTTCGGCCGTGCCGGCTGTAGCACGAAGCGAGCTAACTAGCTGTTTTTTCGAACA
Source organism: Coregonus clupeaformis (assembly GCF_020615455.1). Classification (NCBI taxonomy): domain Eukaryota; kingdom Metazoa; phylum Chordata; class Actinopteri; order Salmoniformes; family Salmonidae; genus Coregonus; species Coregonus clupeaformis. The sequence goes on from NC_059219.1 coordinate 8,557,628, forward strand.
GAGTCAGAGTCAACACAGTAGCCATTGTGTGCCGAGGGTAGCACGAAGCTAGCTAGCTAGCCGTTCTTCAAACAAAGTCAACACAGTGGCCATTGCTAGCTACCCAACACGACCAGCTAACTGTACTGTAGTAGCTAAATACAATATACTTGTCCTAGCTAGCCAACGTTTAATCATTGCTGCGTCATGAAAGGAACTTGACACAGACACGAATGATCTGTTTAGTGTGTTATCACACTATTGGTGTGTCTTGGCAGTGTCTTCGGCCGTGCCGGCTGTTCGAACAGAGTCAGAGTCAACACAATAGCCATTGTGTGCCGGGTGTAGCACGAAGCTAGCTAGCTAGCCGTTCTTCAAACAAAGTCAACACAGTGGCCATTGCTAGCTACCCAACACGACCAGCTAACTGTACGGTAGTAGCCAAATACAATATACTTGTCCTAGCTAGCCAACGTTTAATCATTGCTGCGTCATGAAAGGAACTTGACACAGACACGAATGATCTGTTTAGTGTGTTATCACACTATTGGTGGTTTGTTGTGACCAAGTGTTGGTGCTAAACGGTGTGTTATTGTTATTGGATGCTAGCTTGCTAGTTAGCTATGGTGTCATAGTTAGCTAGCTGAATAAAGTGGGTTGAGTCTATTCCTTTAAACATTGAACCGCTGTGGTTCACAACAATTCTGATTTCTAAAGGTGGAAGTTGGGAGAGTTTTTGTTCGGGTGGTTCAGTGAAACAATTTTAGTTTCTGAGGTAGAAGTTTTTGGTGAGGGAGGCCCTGCTCTCTCCTCTCCCAGATGCTTAGCTCATTTCATTCCGATCTCCTCTGCAATTTTGTAGCCATTTGCTACAGCCTGTCAACTATGCCTCTGCCTATCCCTGTTCTCTCCTCTCTGCACAGGCTACACAAACGCACCACACCGCGTGGCTGCTGCCTCTCTAACCTGGTGGTCCCTGCACGCACCACCCACGTGGAGTTCCAGGTCGCAGGCAGCCTCTGGAACTGCCGTTCTGCTGCCAACAAAGCTGACTTCATCCCAGCCTATGCCAACCTCCAGTCCCTCGACTTCCTGGCGCTGACGGAAACATGGATCACCACTGAAAACACTGCTACTCCTACTGCTCTCTCCTCGTCTGACCATGTGTTCTCGCATACCCCGAGAGCATCTGGTCAGAGGGGTGGTGGTACAGGAATCCTCATCTCTCCCAAGTGGACATTCTCAATTTTTCCCCTAACCCATCTGTCTATCTCCTCATTTGAATTCCATGCTGTCACAGTCACTAGCCCATTTAAGCTTAATATCCTTGTCATCTATCGCCCTCCAGGTTCCCTTGAGAGTTCATCAATGAGCTTGACGCCTTGATAAGTTCCTTCCCTGAGGATGGCTCACCCCTCACAGTTTTGGGGGGATTTCAACCTCCCTATGTCCACATTTGACTCATTTCTCTCTGCCTCCTTCTTTCCACTCCTCTCCTCTTTTGACCTCACCCTCTCACCGTCCCCCTACTCACAAGGCAGGCAATACGCTTGACCTCATCTTCACTAGATGCTGCTCCTCTACTAATCTCACTGCAACTCCCCTCCATGTCTCCGACCACTACTTTGTTTCCTTTTCTCTCTCGCTCTCCTCCCACACTACTCACTCTGCCCCTACACAGATGGTAATGCGCCGCCGCAACCTTCGCTCTCTCTCTCCCACTACTCTCTCCTCTTCCATCCTATCATCTCTTCCCTCTGCTCAATCCTTCTCCCTCCAATCTCCTGATTCTGCCTCCTCAACCCTCCTCTCCTCCCTTTCTGCATCCTTTGACTCTCTGTGTCCCCTATCCTCCCGGCCGGCTCGGTCCTCCCCTCCAGCTCCGTGGCTTGATGACTCATTGCGAGCTCACAGAACAGAGCTCCGGGCAGCGGAGCGGAAATGGAAGAAAACTAAACTCCCTGCCGACCTGGCATCTTTTCCTCCCTCCTCTCTACATTTTCTTCATCTGTTTCTGCTGCTAAGGCCACCTTCTACCACTCTAAATTCCAAGCATCTGCCTCTAACCCTAGGAAGCTCTTTGCCACATTTTCCTCCCTCCTGAATCCTCCCCCCCTCTCTCTCTGTGGATGACTTCGTCAACCACTTTGAAAAGAAGGTTGACGACATCCGATCCTCGTTTGTTAAGTCTAATGACACTGCTGGTCCTGCTCACACTGCCCTACCCTATGCTTTGACTTCTTTCTCCCCTCTCTCTCCAGATAAAATCCTGCGACTTGTGACTGCAGGCCGCCCAACAACCTGCCCGCTTGACCCCATCCCCTCCTCCCTTCTCCAGACCATCTCCGGTGACCTTCTCCCCTACCTCACCTCGCTGATCAACTCATCCTTGACCGCTGGCCATGTCCCTTCCGTCTTCAAGAGAGCGAGAGTTGCTCCCCTTCTCAAAAAACCAACACTCGACCCCACTGATGTCAACAACTACAGACCAGTATCCCTTCTTTCTTTTCTTTCCAAAACTATTGAGCGTGCCGTCTTTAGCCAACTCTCTTGCTATCTCTCTCAGAATGACCTTCTTGATCCAAACCAATCAGGTTTCAGGACTGGTCATTCAACTGAGACTGCTCTTCTCTGTGTCACGGAGACTCTCCGCACTGCTAAAGCTAACTCTCTCTCCTCTGCTCTTGTCCTTCTAGACCTGTCTGCTGCCTTTGATACTGTGAACCATCAGATCCTCCTCTCCACCCTCTCCGAGCTGGGCATCTCCGGCGCGGCTCACTCCTGGATTGCGTCCCTACCTGACCGGTCGCTCCTACCAAGTGGCGTGGCGAGAAGCTGTCTCCGCACCACGTGCTCTCACCACTGGTGTCCCCCAGGGCTCAGTTCTAGGCCCTCTCCTTTTCTCCCTATACACCAAGTCACTTGGCTCTGTCATATCCTCACATGGCCTTTCCTATCATTGCTACGCTGACGATACACAACTAATCTTCTCCTTTCCCCCTTCTGATAACCAGGTGGCGAATCGCATCTCTGCATGTCTGGCAGACATATCAGTATGGATGACGGATCACCACCTCAAGCTGAACCCTGGCAAGACGGAGCTGCTCTTCCTCCCGGGGAAGGACTGCCCGTTCCATGATCTCGCCATCACGGTTGACAACTCCGCTGTGTCCTCCTCCCAGAGTGCGAAGAGCCTAGGCGTGACCCTGGACAACACCCTGTCGTTCTCCGCCAACATCAAGGCGGTGACCCGCTCCTGCAGGTTCATGCTCTACAACATTCGAGAGATACGACCCTGCCTTACACAGGAAGCGGCACAGGTCCTAATCCAGGCACTTGTCATCTCCCGGCTGGACTACTGCAACTCGCTGTTGGCTGGCCTCCCTGCCTGTGCCATTAAACCCCTACAACTCATCCAGAATGCCGCAGCCCGTCTGGTGTTCAACCTTCCCAAGTTCTCTCACGTCACCCCCCTCCTCCGCACACTCCACTGGCTTCCAGTTGAAGCTCGCATCCGCTACAAGACCATGGTGCTTGCCTATGGAGCAGTGAGGGGAACGGCACCTCTGTACCTTCAGGCTCTGATCAGTCCCTACACCCAAACGAGGGCATTGCGTTCATCCACCTCTGGCCTGCTGGCTCCCCTTCCTCTGCGGAAGCATAGTTCCCGCTCAGCCCAGTCAAAACTGTTCGCTGCTCTGGCACCCCAATGGTGGAACAAGCTCCCTCACGACGCCAGGACAGCGGAGTCACTCACCACCTTCCGGAGACATTTGAAACCCCACCTCTTTAAGGAATACCTGGGATAGGATAAAGTAATCCTTCTACCGCCGGGAGTCATCAGGCCAGGAGTCATCAGGCCAGGAGTCATCAGGCCGGGAGTCATCAGGCCGGGAGTCATCAGGCCAGGAGTCATCAGGCCAGGAGTCATCAGGCCAGGAGTCATCAGGCCAGGAGTCATCAGGCCAGGAGTCATCAGGCCAGGAGTCATCAGGCCGGGAGTCATCAGGCCGGGATTCATCAGGCCGGGAGTCATCAGGCCAGGAGTCATCAGGCCGGGAGTCATCAGGCCAGGAGTCATCAGGCCGGGAGTCATCAGGCCGGGAGTCATCAGGCTGGGAGTCATCAGGCCAGGAGTCATCAGGCCGGGAGTCATCAGGCCGGGAGTCATCAGGCCAGGAGTCATCAGGCCGGGAGTCATCAGGCCGGGAGTCATCAGGCCAGGAGTCATCAGGCCAGGAGTCATCAGGCCAGGAGTCATCAGGCCGGGAGTCATCAGGCCAGGAGTCATCAGGCCAGGAGTCATCAGGCCAGGAGTCATCAGGCCGGGAGTCATCAGGCCGGGAGACATCAGGCCAGGAGTCATCAGGCCGGGAGTCATCAGGCCAGGAGTCATCAGGCCAGGAGTCATCAGGCCGGGTAGTCTTTAGGCCGGGAGTCATCAGGCCAGGAGTCATCAGGCCGGGAGTCATCAGGCCGGGAGTCATCAGGCCGGGAGTCATCAGGCCGGGAGTCATCAGGCCAGGAGTCATCAGGCCGGGAGTCATCAGGCCAGGAGTCATCAGGCCAGGAGTCATCAGGCCGGGTAGTCTTTAGGCGGGAGTCATCAGGCCAGGAGTCATCAGGCCGGGAGTCATCAGGCCGGGAGTCATCAGGCCGGGAGTCATCAGGCCGGGAGTCATCAGGCCAGGAGTCATCAGGCCGGGAGTCATCAGGCCAGGAGTCATCAGGCCAGGAGTCATCAGGCCGGGTAGTCTTTAGGCCGGGAGTCATCAGGCCAGGAGTCATCAGGCCGGGAGTCATCAGGCCGGGAGTCATCAGGCCGGGAGTCATCAGGCCGGGAGTCATCAGGCCAGGAGTCATCAGGCCGGGAGTCATCAGGCCAGGAGTCATCAGGCCAGGAGTCATCAGGCCGGGTAGTCTTTAGGCCGGGAGTCATCAGGCCAGGAGTCATCAGGCCGGGAGTCATCAGGCCGGGAGTCATCAGGCCAGGTAGTCCTGAGGCATGGTCCTAGGACTCAGGTCCTCCGGGAGGGGAGAGAGAGAGATGGGAGAATTAGAGGGAGCATCTTTAAGATCACACAGGACACCAGATAAGACAGGAGAATAACACCAGTTATGACAGACTGACACTAGCCCCCCGGCACATAGACTATTGCAGCATAGCTACTGGAGGCTGAGACAGGGTGGGGTCGGGGGACACTGTGGCACCGTCCGACGATACCCCCGGACAGGGCCAACCAGGCAGGATATAACCCCACCCACTTTGCCAAAGCACAGCCCCCACATCACTAGAGGGATATCAACAGACCACCAACCTACTACCCTGAGACAAGGCTGAGTATAGCCCACCAACCTACTACCCTGAGACAAGGCTGAGTATAGACCACCAACCTACTACCCTGAGACAAGGCTGAGTATAGCCCACCAACCTACTACCCTGAGACAAGGCTGAGTATAGACCACCAACCTACTACCCTGAGACAAGGCTGAGTATAGACCACCAACCTACTACCCTGAGACAAGGCTGAGTATAGCCCACCAACCTACTACCCTGAGACAAGGCTGAGTATAGCCCACCAACCTACCACCCTGAGACAAGGCTGAGTATAGCCCACCAACCTACTACCCTGAGACAAGGCTGAGTATAGCCCACCAACCTACTACCCTGAGACAAGGCTGAGTATAGCCCAGGAAGATCTCCTCCACCGCACGAGCCCGAGGGAGTGACAAACCGGACAGGAAGATCACGTCAGTGACTCAACCCACTCAAGTGATGCACCCCTCCTAGGGACGGCATGGAAAGCACCAGTAAGCCAGTGACTCAGCCCCTGTAATAGGGTCAGAGGCAGAGAATCCCAGTGGAGAGAGGGGAACCGGCCAGGCAGAGACAGCAAGGGCGGTTTGTCGCTCCAGTGCCTTGCCATTCACCTTCGCACCCCTGGGCCAGACTACACTCACTCATAGGACCTACTGAAGAGAGGAGTCTTCAGTAAAGACTTAAAGGTCGAGACCAAGTCTGCGTCTCTCACATGGATAGGCAGATCATTCCATAAAAATGGAGCTCTATAGGAGAAAGCCCTGCCTCCAGCTGTTTGCTTAGAAATTCTAGGGACAATATGGAGGCCTGCATCTTGTGACCGTAGCGTACGTGTAGGTATGTACGGCAGGACCAAATCGTAGAGATAGGTAGGAGCAAGTCCATGTAATGCTTTGTAGGTTAGCAGTAAAACCTTGAAATCAGCCCTAGCCTTAACAGGAAGCCAGTGTAGAGAGGCTAGCAGTGGGGTAATATGATCACAGGTTTTGGTTCTAGTCAAGATTCTAGCAGCAACATTAAACTGGCCTATTTATATAATGAATATGAATTTGGAGGACATAAATTATTAAATATTAAAGCATTAGACCTCTCACTAAGGGATTCAGTCATACAAAAGTTATACTTAAATCCAAATTGGTTCTCTAGCAAATTAGTAAGAATGTCTCACCCCTTGTTCAAGAATGGCCTTTTTCCCTTTATTCAGATTACAACCTCTCACTTTCGGTCATTTGAAAAGGAAAGAACCTCCAAAATATCTCTATTTTTATAAAAGCCATAGAAAGTTTGTTGCAATTTTAGTTTAATCCACCAGAAAAGACAGAACAAATATTAAAGCAAATATTATGGTTAAACTCAAATATAGTAATTGATAAAAAAAACATTATTTAAAAAAAATGATGTAAAAAAAGAAGGTATAATCTTCAGAAATAATATCAGAAATAAGACTGGTGGAGTTATGTCACAATGCAGCTAACAAAAGTATATGAAATGTCTGCTCTACCCAAAATTACAACCAAATAATTGCAGCATTTTACTGTAAAAATGGAAGAAGCAAGTGAAAGGGGGAGAAAGTAAGGAACTTGTCTGTCGGCCCTGCATTAAAGACCATAATTGGTTAAAGAAATTTGTGATAAATAAAAAAGTATACCAGTTTCATTTAAGGACCAAAGAAATTACAGCTGTGCCATACAGATTGCAAAATAGTTGGGAAGAGATTTTCGATGTACCGATTCCATGGTGGAAGATTTATGAACTGATACGAAAAACAACTCCGGATTCAAAACTTCAATTAAAATTATCTTACAAAATTATTGCAACCAATAGAATGTTATATATATGGGGAATACAATCTTCCCAGCTCTGCAGATTTTGCTGTGAAGAGACAGAATCATTAGATCTTTGTTTTGGTACTGTCCATTTGTAGCTTGTTTTTGGTCACAGGTCCAGGAATGGCTGAAGAATTGCAACATTTACCTGGAGCTAACTCTGCAAATAGCACTGCTGGGTGATTTAAAAAGTCATAGTCAATCGATCAATAATGTAATAATAATTTTAGCAAAAAATGTTTATTTTCAATTTACAATCTGTAGAAACAATGAGAATAGAAAGGTTCAGAACTTTTGTGAAACATCACAGTACAGTTGAAATATATATGACAAATAGAAATCAAAACTGAATGGTTTTCAGAGATAGATGGGAGGGGTTGAGTGGAGCTGAAGGATGGGTCTAAAAACAAACAAAAGATAACTAATGTAAAATATACTGTGTCCGTAAAATATATATAATTTAGTATGTATAAGCTGGAAGTAGAAGCCTAAGTGTTGTTGTCCATTAGTTTACTCCAATTAGGGAAGGGCTGGTAGGGTTAGGGGAAAATAATAAAGGAAATGTATTTATATATGGGGATTGGAAATGATGCAGACAAATAATTTGATAGAAGCCACAATCTATTTGCAATATTAAAGCTGCATAATGCATAATGTTTGGACAAGAACTTTCAGATTTTAACAATGTTAAGAAGATGGAAAAAACTGCTCTTTAAATATTTTTGATATGTTCGTCAAAAGAGAGATCAGGGTCCAGAGTAACGCTGAGATCGTTCACAGTTTTATTTGAGACGACTGTACAACCATCGACATACATTGTCAATTATTTTGGCAATAAAAAAATCTTCATTGCCTATATTTCTTTAGTGTCGGTCATGCTTCATACATCCCATTCTGTAAGTGATGTGTCGTTGACATCCCGTAACCCTTCCTCCCTGCCAGCCCAACCCTCCCTGTGAGAACTACAGGAGAAGAATGGGAGTCAAATGAACTCCCTACTTAAGTAGCGACTGCATTTCAAACTCACCTAATGAGGTGATTATGTCATTATGGGGGTATGTGATTTTCAAAGCCCCAGTGGGTCTCAGAGTCTCAGAGCGTCTCCGTCGGTCAGTGAATAAAATGAGATAAAGACTGGGAGGTAATTAATCTATTTAACCGGCCCCCGATCGGCCCACGATGCCGCAGACAGACACAGACAGGGATGGAGGAATGACCTGGATTGGAGGACCAACTCTTTGAAATATATACAATAATGACCTACGCCACCTTCTCCTTCGGAGCAAGAAGCACATCTAGTCAATTTCTCTGCAAATGGAGGTGGAGTTAGGCACTGAGACCAGACCTGAAGAGGTGGCCTGACAGGCAAACTGTTGTTCTCACTACCATGACCCTCTCCTTCCCTGACATTCAGTAGCACTTAACATTATGATTTCTGTTATTTCAATTACACTGGAATCTCAGGGCATTATGGCAGATATCCCTTGATGTTATAAAATGGGGCTCTGACAATTACAACCTGAAAGGGGTGTAGTCTGCCAGGATGTCAATCATTCCTGTAATTCCAGTGGCTCAACACTTTTACTACACTAAACAAAAATATAAACTCAACATGCAACAATTCCAAACATGGAGATACAGTCCTGCTATACAACCACTTTCAGATTCAATGCTTTGGACCATGTTTGGGTTTCTAAAAAAGGAAAATCCTAGTCCCTATGACAAGCCCGTCCGTCCGTCCGTCCTGTAGATCTGATTCATTTTGTCCTAGGCAGATGAGTTTGTTGCAATATAGGAACAGTACTCAATATGCTGTGTGGTTCCACCTCAGAAACACTTCCTACAGTCCCAGAGACCTCTAGTCTCCACTCTGTAATAACTCAGTGCAGTGCTGTCCACATAGCCCCATGATAAACATGTCAGGCTTTATGGCCCCATCACCGTCACACAGACCCTTATATATCCATCACAGTGATAAACAGTCATTTAAACTGAGTGCAAAAAACACTTGACATTTGACTTTATCTGTTGACTAATTCTATTGGAGAGACGGCCTTTAACCCACTGGACCATACAGAGGCTGCTGGGCAACACAGTGGCCTGTTGGAAGACTGTGTTTTAAGATAAGACACTTGAGGTTATGGTCAACAATAGACTTAGATTTCACAATCAACAGACATTATCTAATGATGGTCAGTTCCTCTTGGTTTTAGAGACAGAGATGATCAACCCTCCAGGCCCAGAGGCCACAGACAGTCTGCAGGTGTTTTAGAGACAGAGATGATCAACCCTCCAGGCCCCGAGGCCACAGACAGTCTGCAGGTGTTTTTGGATGGAGTATCAGACAGATTGTCGGAGCAGCATGTTGCCTCTTGGCACAGACTGTAGAGCTTGTTCTGCTCCTCTAACCTCTGATACTTCCTCTCTGAAGATTTCTCCATTACCAGGAGCACACAAAGGCATCTAGCCATCCCCGGACTCCATATTCCTCCCTCTTTCTTAATGGGATTAGGAGGATCATTTTGAATGTCTTAAAGCACTAATGATGCATCAGGCATCATCAACCTGAGCTGCTCATCCTAATGCTCTCCCCTGAGTTCAACTAACTTCATGTTCCTGGTTTAGAATTGACAGCTGTGTCCACACTTCCCTGGTGTTTCACCTGGACAAAAAACATGATAATCGCAATATAAAAAGTTGTGAAGACATACAATACAGTCACTAGAATACATTTTAATTATACTGAACAACAATATAAACTCAACATGCAACAATTTTACGGAGTTACAGTTCACATAAGGAAATCAGCAATTGAAATACATTAACATTTTAGTAATTTAGCAGACGCTCTTATCCAGAGAGACTTACAGTTAGTATTGTATTTTATTTTTTTATTTTCATACTGGCCCCCCGTGGGAATCGAACCCACAACCCTGCCGTTGCAAACGCCATGCTCTACCAACTGAGCTACATCCCTGCCGGCCATTCCCTCCCCTACCCTGGACCAATTGTGCACCGCCCCATGGGTCTCCCGGTCGCGGCCGGCTACGACAGAGCCTGGATTCGAACCAGGATCTCTAGTGGCACAGCTAGCACTGCGATGCAGTGCCTTAGACCACTGCGCCACAAATAAATTCATTAGGGCCTAATCTATGGATTTCACATGACTGGGTAGGGGCACAGCCATAGGTCGGCCTGGGAAGGCATAGGCCCACCCACTGGGGAGTCAGGCCCAGCCAATCAGAAAAAAAAAATCCCCACAAAAGGGATTTATTACAGACAGAAATACTCCTCAGTTTCATCAGCTGTCAGGGTGGCTGGTCTCAGATGATCCCGCAGGTGAAGAAGCCGGATGTGGAGGTCCTGGGCTGGCGTGGTTACACGTGGTCTGCGGTTGTGAGGCCAGTTGGACGTACTGCCAAATTCTCTAAAACGACATTGGAGGCGACTTATGGTAAAGAAATTAACGTTAAATTATCTGGCAACAGCTCTGGTGGACATTCCTGCAGTCAGCATGCCAATTGCACGCTCCCTTAAAACTTGTGACATCTGTGTTATTGTGTTGTGTGACAAAACTGCAAATTTTAGAGTGGCCTTTTATTGTCCCAAGCATAAGGTGCACCTGTGTAATGATCATGCTGTTTAATCAGCTTCTTGATATGCCACACCTGTCAGGTGGATGGATTATCTTGGCAAAGGAGAAATGCTCACTAACAGGGGCGTAAACACATTTGTGCACAACATTTTAGAGAAATAAGCTTTTGGTACATATGGAATGTTTCTGGGATCTTTTATTTCAGCTCATGAAACATGGGAACAACACTTTACATATTTATATTTTTGTTCAGTATAGATGCATCCTTCAGATTCAGAAAATAACACAAGACTGTAAACAACTACCATGAACAAAAAACAGACATATCAATCAACATATAGTATGTGCTGTACATCTGGGCACATCAGTAAAATTCCATATTCTATAACGGGACTTAAAGAAATATCAGTAATATTCCATATTCTATAACGGGACTTAAAGAAACATCAGTGATATTCCATATTCTATAACGGGACTTAAAGAAACATCAGTGATATTCCATATTCTATAACGGGACTTAAAGAAACATCAGTGATATTCCATATTCTATAACGGGACTTAAAGAAACATCAGTAATATTCCATATTCTATAACGGGACTTAAAGAAATATCAGTAATATTCCATATTCTATAACGGGACTTAAAGAAACATCAGTGATATTCCATATTCTATAACGGGACTTAAAGAAACATCAGTAATATTCCATATTCTATAACGGGACTTAAAGAAATATCAGTAATATTCCATATTCTATAACGGGACTTAAAGAAATATCAGTAATATTCCATATTCTATAACGGGACTTAAAGAAATATCAGTAATATTCCATATTCTATAACGGGACTTAAAGAAATATCAGTAATATTCCATATTCTATAACGGGACTTAAAGAAATATCAGTAATATTCCATATTCTATAACGGGACTTAAAGAAATATCAGTAATATTCCATATTCTATAACGGGACTTAAAGAAATATCAGTAATATTCCATATTCTATAACGGGACTTAAAGAAATATCAGTAATATTCCATATTCTATAACGGGACTTAAAGAAACATGTCAGCAGCAGATGCTTTAATCTTCATGTAAGACAGTCATTAATTCGCCGCCTGACCTCTGGTGAAATCAACCAATCAGAGATGCCACCTGTAGCTGGACGGCCAACCAGGGCCTCGACCACTTAAAGAGCCAAACAGCACCGGGAGTCTGAGGAAGCTGACACGCTGCCAGAATGCCTGCTGAACCGAAGGCTGGCTGTTTGGTTCCTGGCCGGCAGTGGCAGCTGGAACAGCGAGAGCAGAGCTGAGCTAGCGATGATGATGCCAGAGGAAGAAAGCCTGAGCTGCCCAGCGTGCAGAGCTCTCCCCCCAGCTCGAAGGAGGGCCAGCCGGACAGAACAGGATAGTCCAGACAGATGCACAGACAGGGACAGACAGGGACACAGAGTTCACCGTCTGGGCTGAGTGGTCAGCATGATAGCACTGATGACATCAGAAAAAAAAACAGAAAGAAAACCAAGAACAAGACGGATGGCTATTTCTATCTCTCTCCTCTCTCTAGCAGGTCTCTATTTCTATCTCTCCTCCTGAATACCTCTCTCTAGCAGGTCTCTCCTACTGAATACCTCTCTCTAGCAGGTCTCTCCTACTGAATACCTCTCTCTAGCAGGTCTCTCCTACTGAATACCTCTCTCTAGCAGGTCTCTCCTACTGAATACCTTTCTCTAGCAGGTCTCTCCTACTGAATACCTCTCTCTAGCAGGTCTCTCCTCCTGAATACCTCTCTCTAGCAGGTCTCTCTCTTTTCCTGAATACCTCTCTCTAGCATGTCTCTCTCTCCTACTGAATACCTCTCTCTAGCAGGTCTCTCCTCCTGAATACCTCTCTCTAGCGGTCTCTCTCTTTTCCTGAATACCTCTCTCTAGCATGTCTCTCTCTCCTACTGAATACCTCTCTCTAGCAGGTCTCTCCTCCTGAATAGCCCTCTCTAGCAGGTCTCTCCTCCTCAATACCTCTCTTTAGCAGGTCTCTCTCTCCTCCTGAATACCTCTCTCTAGCCGTCTCTCCTCCTGAATACCTCTCTCTAGCAGGTCTCTCTCTCCTCTTCAATACCTTTCTCTAGCAGTTCTCTCTCCTCCAGAATACCTCTCTCTAGCAGGTCTCTCTCTCCTCCTGAATACCTCTCTCTAGCAGTTCTCTCTCTCTCTTCCTGAATACCTCTCTCTAGCAGGTCTCTCTCTCCTCTTCAATACCTTTCTCTAGCAGTTCTCTCTCTCTTTCCACCTGAATAGCTCTCTCTAGCAGGTCTCTCTCCCCTCTTCAATACCTTTCTCTAGCAGTTCTCTCTCTCTCTTTCCACCTGAATAGCTCTCTCTAGCAGGTCTCTCTCTCCTCCTGAATACCTCTCTCTAGCGGTCTTTCTCTTTTCCTGAATACCTCTCTCTAGCATGTCTCTCTCTCCTACTGAATACCTCTCTCTAGCAGGTCTCTCCTCCTGAATAGCCCTCTCTAGCAGGTCTCTCCTCCTGAATACGTCTCTCTAGCAGCTCTCTCCTCCTAAATTAATCTCTCTAGCAAGTCTCTCTATCGTACTGAATACCTCTCTCTAGCAGGTATCTCTTTCATCCTGAGTACCTCTTTCTAGCAGGTCTCTCCTCCTGAATACGTCTCTCTAGCAGCTCTCTCCTCCTAAATTAATCTCTCTAGCAAGTCTCTCTATCGTACTGAATACCTCTCTCTAGCAGGTATCTCTATCCTACTGAATACCCCTCTCTAGCAGGTCTCTCTCTCTCCCCTTGAATACATCTCTTTAACAGGTCTCTCTCTCCTCCTGAATACCTCTCTCTAGCAGCTATCTCTCTCTCTCCTCCTCAATACCTCTCTTTAGCAGGTCTCTCTCTCCTCCTGAATACCTCTCTCTAGCCGTCTCTCTTCCTGAATACTTCTCTCTAGCAGGTCTCTCTCTCCTCTTCAATACCTTTCTCTAGCAGTTCTCTCTCTCTCTCCTCCAGAATACCTCTCTCTAGCAGTTCTCTCTCCTCCAGAATACCTCTCTCTAGCAGGTCTCTCCTCCTGAATACCTCTCTCTAGCAGGTCTCTCTCTCCTCCTGAATACCTCTCTCTAGCCGTCTCTCTTCCTGAATACTTCTCTCTAGCAGGTCTCTCTCTCCTCTTCAATACCTTTCTCTAGCAGTTCTCTCTCTCTCTCCTCCAGAATACCTCTCTCTAGCAGTTCTCTCTCCTCCAGAATACCTCTCTCTAGCAGGTCTCTCTCTCCTCCTGAATACCTCTCTCTAGCAGTTCTCTCTCTCTCTTCCTGAATACCTCTCTCTAGCAGGTCTCTCTCTCCTCTTCAATACCTTTCTCTAGCAGTTCTCTCTCTCTTTCCACCTGAATAGCTCTCTCTAGCAGGTCTCTCTCTCCTCCTGAATACCTCTCTCTAGCAGGTCTCTCTCTCCATGATGAACCAGGCTCCAGTATTAACCAGTCTCCAGTATGAGCCAGGCTCCAGTGCTGTGATCTGAATAGCTCTCTCCAGTATGGGCTCTATAATGAACCAGCCTTCAGTATGAACCAGGCTCTATAATGAACCAGCCTCCAGTATGAACCAGGCTCTATAATGAACCAGCCTCCAGTATGAACCAGGCTCTATAATGAACCAGCCTTCAGTATGAACCAGGCTCTATAATGAACCAGCCTCCAGTATGAACCAGGCTCTATAATGAACCAGCCTCCAGTATGAACCAGGCTCTATAATGAACCAGCCTCCAGTATGAACCAGGCTCTATAATGAACCAGCCTCCAGTATGAACCAGGCTCTATAATGAACCAGCCTCCAGTATGAACCAGGCTCCAGTAAAAGGCAGAGTGTTAGGAGATGTAATAGGATCCTAACAACAGGAGCTCCCATTATCTCTGTAATCAGGTGATAATTAGAATTAGTGCTGCGGCTCCCCCAGGGTGAGAATGGGAATGCTGCCTCACAACGTTTCTACACCCCTACCACCTCCCTGCACCACCGTAATAGCCCTCCCTCCTCCTCCCTCCTCCTCCCTCCCCCCTCCCCTCACTCTCTCTCCTCTGTTCTCATCCTCCTAGATCTATCCGCTGCCTTCGACACCGTGAACCATCAGATCCTCCTCTCCGCCCTCTCAGGGCTGGGCATTTCAGGCTCTGCATATTCTTTGATTGCATCCTACCTGGCAGGCCGCGCCTACCAGGTGATGTGGAGAGGATCTGTGTCTGCACCACGTATTCTCACTACTGGTGTCCCCCAGGGCTCGGTTCTAGATCCTCTCCTCTTCTTTCTGTACACCAAGTCACTCGGCTCCGTCATATCCTCACATGGTCTCTCCTATCATTGCTTTGCGGATGACACTCAACTACTTTTTTCCTTCGTCCCTTCTGACACCCAGGTCGCGACACGCATCTCTGCGTGCATGGCAGATATCTCAGCTTGGATTTTAGCCTACCACCTCAAGCTCAACCTCGACAAGACAGAGCTGCTCTTCCTCCCGGGGAAGGGCTGCCTGCTCAAAGACCTCTCCATCACGGTTGACAACGTCAGTGTCGCCCTCCCAGAGTGCAAAGAACCTTGGCGTGACCCTGGACAACACCCTGTCGTTCTACGCAAACATCAAAGCAGTGACTCGCTCCTGCAGGTTCATGATATGCAACATCGGCAGAGTACGACCCTACCTCGCACAGGTCCTAATCCAGGCACTTGTCATCTCCCATCTGGACTACTGCAACACTGTTGGCTGGGCTCCCTGCTTGTGCCATCAGACCCCTGCAACTTATCCAGGACGCTGCAGCCGCCTGGCTTTCAACCTTCCCAAGTTCTCTCATGTCACATCGCTCCTCCGCAAACTCCACTGGCTTCCAGTCGAGGCTCGCATCCACTACAAGACCATTGCTCTTACCTGCACTCCGTTCTGCCACCTCAGGTCTCTTCAACACCTACGGGAGGACAGCTCCCGCTCAGCCCAGTCCAAGCTCTTCTCTGTCATGGCACCCCAATGGTGGAACCAGCTTCCCCCTAAAGCTAGGACAGCGGAGTCCCTGACCATCTTCCGGAAACATCTGAAACCCTACCTCTTCAAACAGTTTTTTTTATATTCTGGAGAGGGGTAGAGACTAGGAGAGGCCTGGGGAAGGGGTAGAGATTAGGAGAGGCCTGGGGAGGGGTAGAGATTAGGAGAGGCCTGGGGAGGGGTAGAGACTAGAAGAGGCCAGGCGTTGGGAGTGGGTGTTATCACACCACCAGAGACTGGCCCTCCAATACTCAGGCTATACCACATACAAGCTGTGTTCGAATACTCATACTAACCACACTAACCATACTCTTTGTGACGTAAATTGAGTATGTAGTAGGCTTATTGGTCATAGTATGGATATAGTTAGTACGCCAAAAGTTCCCGGATGTCGTACTACATTCATCAAAAATACGAAGTACACAAGCAGTGAACACTATTTCTGTGCTTTTAGGGCCCATAATGCAATTCTTCAGAAAATGGGCGTGGCTTCACAACGTTTCAGAGTTGAAGTAAATTGTGGAAAATATGCAGTCGAAGTCGGACGAGAGCGGATACAAATTCACTGCTTTAACAAATTATGACAAATATTAAGAAAAAGTTGAGCATTGCAATAAAGTAATGATTTTTCAAATAAGTTAAGTTGCAAATTATGTTGGCTGACAATTTGTTAGCTACGCTAGCCTTACGAACCGCATATCATATCATTACAGCAGTTGCTTGTATGTACCGGTACTTTAGCTAGCTACCTAACGTTAGTTAGGCTACTAATACATGGAACTTGCCAGTATATTAACTACATGCTATCTAACTAACTAAGCAACGTTTATTGACTTGATTATTCACGTCATTCTTAGCTAAGTGGTATAGTCATTGTGCGTTTTCAATGGACATTGTTAATGAAGTCATAAGATGTCTAGCTAGTAATGTGTTATGCTAACAAGCTAGCAAGAGGTTGCATAGCAACAGCATCAACTTCCGGTAGACAGGCGAACCGTTAGTACACTCAACTGAAAGGATACCGTTTGTTTACAGCATACTAAAATGAACTAATAGTATGTCGTATATAATCATTAAGTATGTAGTATACAGTATGTAAGTATGGGTATTGGAACACAGCTACTGTGATTCTGGTCGATACGGGGCCGTTCTCGTCCCCTCTGAGAGATGGCTGTCTCCACTACACTCTACGCTCTCTACTCTACCTTCCCAGTAGGAAACACCAGACACAGTGATACCATAGCATCCTATTACCATACTACAACTATATTATAGTGTACTACAGGACTATAACTATATATAAATATATTATAGTGTACTGCAGGGCTATAACTATATATAACTATATTATAGTGTACTACAGGACTATAACTATATATAAATATATTATAGTGTACTACAGGGCTATAAGTATATATAACTATATTATAGTGTACTACAGGGCTATAACTATATATAACTATATTATAGTGTACTGCAGGGCTATAACTATATATAACTATATTATAGTGTACTGCAGGGCTATAACTATATATAACTATATTATAGTGTACTACAGGACTATAACTATATATAACTATATTATAGTGTACTACAGGGCTATAACTATATATAACTATATTATAGTGTACTACAGGGCTATAACTATATATAACTATATTATAGTGTACTACAGGGCTATAACTATATATAACTATATTATAGTGTACTACAGGACTATAACTATATATAAATATATTATAGTGTACTACAGGGCTATAACTATATATAACTATATTATAGTGTACTACAGGACTATAACTATATATAAATATATTATAGTGTACTACAGGGCTATAACTATATAAAACTATATTATAGTGTACTACAGGGCTATAACTATATATAACTATACTATAGTGTACTACAGGGCTATAACTATATATAACTATATTATAGTGTACTGCAGGGCTATAACTATATATAAATATATTATAGTGTACTACAGGGCTATAACTATATATAACTATATTATAGTGTACTACAGGGCTATAACTATATATAACTATATTATAGTGTACTACAGGGCTATAACTATATATAACTATATTATAGTGTACTACAGGGCTATAACTATATATAACTATATTATAGTGTACTACAGAGCTATAACTATATATAACTATATTATAGTGTACTGCAGGGCTATAACTATATATAACTATATTATAGTATACTGCAGGGCTATAACTATATATAACTATATTATAGTGTACTGCAGGGCTATAACTATATATAACTATATTATAGTGTACTACAGGGCTATAACTATATATAACTATATTATAGTATACTACAGGGCTATAACTATATATAACTATATTATAGTGTACTGCAGGGCTATAACTATATATAACTATATTATAGTGTACTACAGGGCTATAACTATATATAAATATATTATAGTGTACTACAGGGCTATAACTATATATAACTATATTATAGTGTACTACAGGGCTATAACTATATATAACTATATTATAGTGTACTACAGGGCTATAACTATTGTAACTATATTATAGTGTACTGCAGGGCTATAACTATATATAACTATATTATAGTGTACTGCAGGGCTATAACTATATATAACTATATTATAGTGTACTGCAGGGCTATAACTATATATAACTATATTATAGTGTACTACAGGGCTATAACTATATATAACTATATTATAGTGTACTACAGGACTATAACTATATATAAATATATTATAGTGTACTACAGGGCTATAACTATATATAACTATATTATAGTGTACTGCAGGGCTATAACTATATATAACTATATTATAGTGTACTACAGGGCTATAACTATATATAACTATATTATAGTGTACTGCAGGGCTATAACTATATATAACTATATTATAGTGTACTACAGGGCTATAACTATATATAACTATATTATAGTGTACTACAGGGCTATAACTATATATAACTATATTATAGTGTACTGCAGGGCTATAACTATCTATAACTATATTATAGTGCAGAACAGTGCTATAACTATATATAACTATATTATAGTGTACTACAGGGCTATAACTATATATAACTATATTATAGTGTACTGCAGGGCTATAACTATATATAACTATATTATAGTGTACTACAGGGCTATAACTATATATAACTATATTATAGTGTACTACAGGACTATAACTATATATAAATATATTATAGTGTACTACAGGGCTATAACTATATATAACTATATTATAGTGTACTGCAGGGCTATAACTATATATAACTATATTATAGTGTACTACAGGGCTATAACTATATATAACTATATTATAGTGTACTGCAGGGCTATAACTATATATAACTATATTATAGTGTACTACAGGGCTATAACTATATATAACTATATTATAGTGTACTGCAGGGCTATAACTATCTATAACTATATTATAGTGCAGAACAGGGCTATAACTGTATATAACTATATTATAGTGTACTACAGGGATATAACTATATATAACTATATTATAGTGTACTACAGGGCTATAACTATATAAAACTATATTATAGTGTACTACAGGGCTATAACTATATATAACTATATTATAGTGTACTACAGGACTATAACTATATATAACTATATTATAGTGTACTACAGGGCTATAACTATATATAACTATATTATAGTGTACTACAGGACTATAACTATATATAACTATATTATAGTGCAGAACAGGGCTATAACTATATATAACTATATTATAGTGTACTACAGGGCTATAACTATATATAACTATATTATAGTGTACTGCAGGGCTATAACTATATATAACTATATTATAGTGTACTGCAGGGCTATAACTATATATAACTATATTATAGTGTACTGCAGGGCTATAACTATATATAACTATATTATAGTGTACTGCAGGACTATAACTATATATAAATATATTATAGTGTACTACAGGGCTATAACTATATATAACTATATTATAGTGTACTAAAGGACTATAACTATATATAAATATATTATAGTGTACTACAGGGCTATAACTATATATAACTATATTATAGTGTACTACAGGGCTATAACTATATATAACTATAGTATAGTGTACTACAGGGCTATAACTATATATAACTATATTATAGTGTACTGCAGGGCTATAACTATATATAAATATATTATAGTGTACTACAGGGCTATAACTATATATAACTATATTATAGTGTACTACAGGGCTATAACTATATATAACTATATTATAGTGTACTACAGGGCTATAACTATATATAACTATATTATAGTGTACTACAGGGCTATAACTATATATAACTATATTATAGTGTACTACAGGGCTATAACTATATATAACTATATTATAGTGTACTGCAGGGCTATAACTATATATAACTATATTATAGTATACTGCAGGGCTATAACTATATATAACTATATTATAGTGTACTGCAGGGCTATAACTATATATAACTATATTATAGTGTACTACAGGGCTATAACTATATATAACTATATTATAGTATACTACAGGGCTATAACTATATATAACTATATTATAGTGTACTGCAGGGCTATAACTATATATAACTATATTATAGTGTACTACAGGGCTATAACTATATATAAATATATTATAGTGTACTACAGGGCTATAACTATATATAACTATATTATAGTGTACTACAGGGCTATAACTATATATAACTATATTATAGTGTACTGCAGGGCTATAACTATATATAACTATATTATAGTGTACTACAGGGCTATAACTATATATAACTATATTATAGTGTACTGCAGGGCTATAACTATATATAACTATATTATAGTGTACTACAGGGCTATAACTATATATAACTATATTATAGTCTACTACAGGACTATAACTATATATAAATATATTATAGTGTACTACAGGTCTATAACTATATATAACTATATTATAGTGTACTGCAGGGCTATAACTATATATAACTATATTATAGTGTACTACTGGGCTATAACTATATATAACTATATTATAGTGTACTGCAGGGCTATAACTATATATAACTATATTATAGTGTACTACAGGGCTATAACTATATATAACTATATTATAGTGTACTACAGGGCTATAACTATATATAACTATATTATAGTGTACTGCAGGGCTATAACTATCTATAACTATATTATAGTGCAGAACAGGGCTATAACTATATATAACTATATTATAGTGTACTACAGGGCTATAACTATATATAACTATATTATAGTGTACTGCAGGGCTATAACTATATATAACTATATTATAGTGTACTACAGGGCTATAACTATATATAACTATATTATAGTGTACTACAGGACTATAACTACATATAAATATATTATAGTGTACTACAGGGCTATAACTATATATAACTATATTATAGTGTACTGCAGGGCTATAACTATATATAACTATATTATAGTGTACTACAGGGCTATAACTATATATAACTATATTATAGTGTACTGCAGGGCTATAACTATATATAACTATATTATAGTGTACTACAGGGCTATAACTATATATAACTATATTATAGTGTACTACAGGGCTATAACTATATATAACTATATTATAGTGTACTGCAGGGCTATAACTATCTATAACTATATTATAGTGCAGAACAGGGCTATAACTATATATAACTATATTATAGTGTACTACAGGGATATAACTATATATAACTATATTATAGTGTACTACAGGGCTATAACTATATAAAACTATATTATAGTGTACTACAGGGCTATAACTATATGTAACTATATTATAGTGTACTACAGGACTATAACTATATATAACTATATTATAGTGTACTACAGGGCTATAACTATATATAACTATATTATAGTGTACTACAGGACTATAACTATATATAACTATATTATAGTGCAGAACAGGGATATAACTATATATAACTATATTATAGTGTACTACAGGGCTATAACTATATATAACTATATTATAGTGTACTGCAGGGCTATAACTATATATAACTATATTATAGTGTACTGCAGGGCTATAACTATATATAACTATATTATAGTGTACTACAGGGCTATAACTATATATAACTATATTATAGTGTACTACAGGGCTATAACTATATATAACTATATTATAGTGTACTGCAGGGCTATAACTATATATAACTATATTATAGTGCAGAACAGGGATATAACTATATATAACTATATTATAGTGTACTACAGGGCTATAACTATATATAACTATATTATAGTGTACTACAGGGCTATAACTATATATAACTATATTATAGTGTACTACAGGACTATAACTATATATAACTATATTATAGTGTACTACAGGGCTATAACTATATATAACTATATTATAGTGTACTACAGGGCTATAACTATATATAACTATATTATAGTGTACTACAGGGCTATAACTATATATAACTATATTATAGTGTACTACAGGGCTATAACTATATGTAACTATATTATAGTGTACTACAGGACTATAACTATATATAACTATATTATAGTGTACTACAGGGCTATAACTATATATAACTATATTATAGTGTACTACAGGACTATAACTATATATAACTATATTATAGTGCAGAACAGGGATATAACTATATATAACTATATTATAGTGTACTACAGGACTATAACTATATATAACTATATTATAGTGTACTACAGGGCTATAACTATATATAACTATATTATAGTGTACTACAGGGCTATAACTATATATAACTATATTATAGTGTACTACAGGACTATAACTACATATAAATATATTATAGTGTACTACAGGGCTATAACTATATATAACTATATTATAGTGTACTGCAGGGCTATAACTATATATAACTATATTATAGTGTACTACAGGGCTATAACTATATATAACTATATTATAGTGTACTGCAGGGCTATAACTATATATAACTATATTATAGTGTACTACAGGGCTATAACTATATATAACTATATTATAGTGTACTACAGGGCTATAACTATATATAACTATATTATAGTGTACTGCAGGGCTATAACTATCTATAACTATATTATAGTGCAGAACAGGGCTATAACTATATATAACTATATTATAGTGTACTACAGGGATATAACTATATATAACTATATTATAGTGTACTACAGGGCTATAACTATATAAAACTATATTATAGTGTACTACAGGGCTATAACTATATGTAACTATATTATAGTGTACTACAGGACTATAACTATATATAACTATATTATAGTGTACTACAGGGCTATAACTATATATAACTATATTATAGTGTACTACAGGACTATAACTATATATAACTATATTATAGTGCAGAACAGGGATATAACTATATATAACTATATTATAGTGTACTACAGGGCTATAACTATATATAACTATATTATAGTGTACTGCAGGGCTATAACTATATATAACTATATTATAGTGTACTGCAGGGCTATAACTATATATAACTATATTATAGTGTACTACAGGGCTATAACTATATATAACTATATTATAGTGTACTACAGGGCTATAACTATATATAACTATATTATAGTGTACTGCAGGGCTATAACTATATATAACTATATTATAGTGCAGAACAGGGATATAACTATATATAACTATATTATAGTGTACTACAGGGCTATAACTATATATAACTATATTATAGTGTACTACAGGGGCTATAACTATATATAACTATATTATAGTGTACTACAGGACTATAACTATATA
>NC_059219.1:8586196-8661196 GCF_020615455.1 Coregonus clupeaformis
GATGGGACGCAGGGGGCTGAGATGAAACCTGCAGCCTGAGAGGATGGGGACGCACAGGGGGGCTGAGATGAAACCTCAGCCTGAGAGGATGGGACGCACAGGGGGCTGAGATGAAACCTGCAGCCTGAGAGGATGGGACGCACAGGGGGCTGAGATGAAACCTGCAGCCTGAGAGGCTGGGACGCACAGGGGGCTGAGATGAAACCTGCAGCCTGAGAGGATGGGACGCACAGGGGGCTGAGATGAAACCTGCAGTCTGAGAGGCTGGGGACGCACAGGGGGCTGAGATGAAACCTGCAGCCTGAGAGGCTGGGACGCACAGGGGGCTGAGATGAAACCTGCAGTCTGAGAGGATGGGACGCACAGGGGGCTGAGATGAAATCTGCAGTCTGAGAGGCTGGGACGCACAGGGGGCTGAGATGAAACCTGCAGTCTGAGAGGATGGGGACGCACAGGGGGGGCTGAGATGAAACCTGCAGCCTGAGAGGCTGGGACGCACAGGGGGCTGAGATGAAACCTGCAGCCTGAGAGGATGGGACGCACAGGGGGGCTGAGATGAAACCTGCAGCCTGAGAGGCTGGGACGCACAGGGGGCTGAGATGAAACCTGCAGCCTGAGAGGATGGGACGCACAGGGGGGCTGAGATGAAACCTGCAGTCTGAGAGGCTGGGACGCACAGGGGGGCTGAGATGAAACCTGCAGCCTGAGAGGCTGGGACGCACAGGGGGGCTGAGATGAAACCTGCAGCCTGAGAGGATGGGACGCACAGGGGGCTGAGATGAAACCTGCAGCCTGAGAGGCTGGGACGCACGGGGGGCTGAGATGAAACCTGCAGTCTGAGAGGCTGGGACGCACAGGGGGGCTGAGATGAAACCTGCAGTCTGAGAGGCTGGGACGCACAGGGGGCTGAGATGAAACCTGCAGTCTGAGAGGCTGGGACGCACAGGGGGCTGAGATGAAACCTGCAGCCTGAGAGGCTGGGGACGCACAGGGGGCTGAGATGAAACCTGCAGCCTGAGAGGCTGGGACGCACAGGGGGGCTGAGATGAAACCTGCAGCCTGAGAGGCTGGGACGCACAGGGGGGCTAAGATGAAACCTGCAGCCTGAGAGGATGGGACGCACAGGGGGGCTGAGATGAAACCTGCAGCCTGAGAGGATGGGACGCACAGGGGGCTGAGATGAAACCTGCAGCCTGGAGAGGATGGGACGCACAGGGGGCTGAGATGAAACCTGCAGCCTGAGAGGATGGGACGCCACAGGGGGCTGAGATGAAACCTGCAGCCTGAGAGGATGGGACGCACAGGGGGGCTGAGATGAAACCTGCAGCCTGAGAGGATGGGGACGCACAGGGGGCTGAGATGAAACCTGCAGTCTGAGAGGATGGGACGCACAGGGGGGCTGAGATGAAACCTGCAGCCTGAGAGGATGGGACGCACAGGGGGCTGAGATGAAACCTGCAGTCTGAGAGGATGGGACGCACAGGGGGCTGAGATGAAACCTGCAGTCTGAGAGGCTGGGACGCACAGGGGGCTGAGATGAAACCTGCAGTCTGAGAGGCTGGGACGCACAGGGGGCTGAGATGAAACCTGCAGCCTGAGAGGCTGGGACGCACAGGGGGCTGAGATGAAACCTGCAGCCTGAGAGGCTGGGACGCACAGGGGGCTGAGATGAAACCTGCAGCCTGAGAGGATGGGACGCACAGGGGGGCTGAGATGAAACCTGCAGCCTGAGAGGATGGGACGCACAGGGGGCTAAGATGAAACCTGCAGCCTGAGAGGATGGGACGCACAGGGGGCTGAGATGAAACCTGCAGCCTGAGAGG
The DNA here is from genome assembly GCF_020615455.1 of Coregonus clupeaformis. Classification (NCBI taxonomy): domain Eukaryota; kingdom Metazoa; phylum Chordata; class Actinopteri; order Salmoniformes; family Salmonidae; genus Coregonus; species Coregonus clupeaformis. The sequence continues at coordinate 8,588,020 of NC_059219.1, forward strand.
ATGGGACGCACAGGGGGCTGAGATGAAACCTGCAGCCTGAGAGGATGGGACGCACAGGGGGCTGAGATGAAACCTGCAGTCTGAGAGGATGGGACGCACAGGGGGGCTGAGATGAAACCTGCAGCCTGAGAGGCTGGGACGACAGGGGGCTGAGATGAAACCTGCAGTCTGAGAGGATGGGACGCACGGGGGGGCTGAGATGAAACCTGCAGTCTGAGAGGCTGGGACGCACAGGGGGGCTGAGATGAAACCTGCAGCCTGAGAGGATGGGACGCACAGGGGGGCTGAGATGAAACCTGCAGCCTGAGAGGATGGGACGCACAGGGGGGCTGAGATGAAACCTGCAGTCTGAGAGGCTGGGACGCACAGGGGGCTGAGATGAAACCTGCAGTCTGAGAGGCTGGGACGCACAGGGGGCTGAGATGAAACCTGCAGTCTGAGAGGCTGGGACGCACAGGGGGGCTGAGATGAAACCTGCAGCCTGAGAGGCTGGGGACGCACAGGGGGCTGAGATGAAACCTGCAGCCTGAGAGGCTGGGACGCACAGGGGGCTGAGATGAAACCTGCAGCCTGAGAGGATGGGACGCACAGGGGGGCTGAGATGAAACCTGCAGCCTGAGAGGATGGGACGCACAGGGGGGCTGAGATGAAACCTGCAGCCTGAGAGGATGGGACGCACAGGGGGGCTGAGATGAAACCTGCAGCCTGAGAGGATGGGGACGCACAGGGGGGCTGAGATGAAACCTGCAGCCTGAGAGGATGGGACGCACAGGGGGGCTGAGATGAAACCTGCAGCCTGAGAGGATGGGACGCACAGGGGGCTGAGATGAAACCTGCAGCCTGAGAGGATGGGACGCACAGGGGGCTGAGATGAAACCTGCAGTCTGAGAGGATGGGACGCACAGGGGGCTGAGATGAAACCTGCAGCCTGAGAGGATGGGACGCACAGGGGGCTGAGATGAAACCTGCAGTCTGAGAGGCTGGGGACGCACAGGGGGCTGAGATGAAACCTGCAGCCTGAGAGGATGGGGACGCACAGGGGGCTGAGATGAAACCTGCAGCCTGAGAGGATGGGACGCACAGGGGGCTGAGATGAAACCTGCAGCCTGAGAGGATGGGACGCACAGGGGGCTGAGATGAAACCTGCAGTCTGAGAGGCTGGGACGTACAGGGGGCTGAGATGAAACCTGCAGCCTGAGAGGATGGGACGCACAGGGGCTAGGAGATGAAACCTGCAGCCTGAGAGGCTGGGACGCACAGGGGCTGAGATGAAACCTGCAGTCTGAGATGGCTGGGGGCGCTTTGGGGGCTGAGATGAAACCTGCAGCCTGAGAGGATGGGACGCACAGGGGGCTGAGATGAAACCTGCAGCCTGAGAGGATGGGACGCACAGGGGGCTGAGATGAAACCTGCAGCCTGAGAGGATGGGACGCACAGGGGGCTGAGATGAAACCTGCAGTCTGAGAGGCTTGGACGCACAGGGGGCTGAGATGAAACCTGCAGCCTGAGAGGATGGGACGCACAGGGGGCTGAGATGAAACCTGCAGCCTGAGAGGATGGGACGCACAGGGGGGCTGAGATGAAACCTGCAGCCTGAGAGGCTGGGGACGCACGGGGGGCTGAGATGAAACCTGCAGCCTGAGAGGCTGGGACACACGGGGGGGGGCTGAGATGAAACCAGCAGCCTGAGAGGCTGGGACGCACGGGGGGGCTGAGATGAAACCAGCAGCCTGAGAGGATGGGACGCACAGGGGGCTGAGATGAAACCTGCAGCCTGAGAGGATGGGACGACAGGGGGCTGAGATGAAACCTGCAGCCTGAGAGGCTGGGACGCACGGGGGCTGAGATGAAACCTGCAGCCTGAGAGGCTGGGACGCACGGGGGGCTGAGATGAAACCAGCAGCCTGAGAGGCTGGGCGCACGGGGGGCTGAGATGAAACCAGCAGCCTGAGAGGATGGGGACGCACAGGGGGCTGAGATGAAACCTGCAGCCTGAGAGGATGGGACGCACAGGGGGCTGAGATGAAACCTGCAGCCTGAGAGGCTGGGACGCACGGGGGGCTGAGATGAAACCTGCAGTCTGAGAGGCTGGGACGCACAGGGGGCTGAGATGAAACCAGAAGCCTGAGAGGCTGGGACGCACAGGGGGCTGAGATGAAACCTTCAGCCTGAGAGGATGGGACGCACAGGGGGGCTGAGATGAAACCAGCAGCCTGAGAGGCTGGGACGCACAGGGGGGCTGAGATGAAACCTGCAACCTGAGAGGATGGGACACACAGGGGGGCTGAGATGAAATCTGCAGTCTGAGAGGATGGGACGCACAGGGGGGCTGAGATGAAACCTGCAGTCTGAGAGATTGGGACGCACAGGGGGCTGAGATGAAACCTGCAGCCTGAGAGGATGGGACGCACAGGGGGGCTGAGATGAAACCTGCAGCCTGAGAGGCTGGGACGCACAGGGGCTGAGATGAAACCTGCAGTCTGAGAGGATGGGACGCACAGGGGGCTGAGATGAAACCTGCAGCCTGAGAGGCTGGGACGCAAAGGGGGCTGAGATGAAACCTGCAGTCTGAGAGGCTGGGACGCACAGGGGGCTGAGATGAAACCTGCAGTCTGAGAGGATGGGACGCACAGGGGGGCTGAGATGAAACCTGCAGTCTGAGAGGATGGGACGCACGGGGGGGCTGAGATGAAACCTGCAGCCTGAGAGGCTGGGACGCACAGGGGGCTGAGATGAAACCTGCAGTCTGAGAGGATGGGACGCACAGGGGCTGAGATGAAACCTGCAGTCTGAGAGGCTGGGACGCACAGGGGGCTGAGATGAAACCTGCAGTCTGAGAGGATGGGGACGCACAGGGGGCTGAGATGAAACCTGCAGCCTGAGAGGCTGGGACGCACAGGGGGGCTGAGATGAAACCTGCAGCCTGAGAGGCTGGGACGCAAAGGGGGCTGAGATGAAACCTGCAGTCTGAGAGGCTGGGGACGCACAGGGGGGCTGAGATGAAACCTGCAGCCTGAGAGGCTGGGACGCACAGGGGGGCTGAGATGAAACCTGCAGTCTGAGAGGCTGGGACGCACAGGGGGCTGAGATGAAACCTGCAGTCTGAGAGGATGGGACGCACGGGGGGGCTGAGATGAAACCTGCAGTCTGAGAGGATGGGACCGCACGGGGGCTGAGATGAAACCTGCAGCCTGAGAGGCTGGGACGCACAGGGGGGCTGAGATGAAACCTGCAGTCTGAGAGGCTGGGACGCACAGGGGGCTGAGATGAAACCTGCAGTCTGAGAGGATGGGACGCACAGGGGGCTGAGATGAAACCTGCAGTCTGAGAGGATGGGACGCACGGGGGGCTGAGATGAAACCTGCAGCCTGAGAGGATGGGACGCACAGGGGGGCTGAGATGAAACCTGCAGCCTGAGAGGCTGGGACGCACAGGGGGGCTGAGATGAAACCTGCAGCCTGAGAGGCTGGGACGCACAGGGGGGCTGAGATGAAACCTGCAGCCTGAGAGGCTGGGACGCACAGGGGGCTGAGATGAAACCTGCAGTCTGAGAGGCTGGGACGCACAGGGGGGCTGAGATGAAACCTGCAGCCTGAGAGGCTGGGACGCACAGGGGGCTGAGATGAAACCTGCAGTCTGAGAGGATGGGACGCACAGGGGGCTGAGATGAAACCTGCAGCCTGAGAGGATGGGACGCACAGGGGGCTGAGATGAAACCTGCAGCCTGAGAGGATGGGACGCACAGGGGGCTGAGATGAAACCTGCAGCCTGAGAGGCTGGGACGCACAGGGGGGCTGAGATGAAACCTGCAGCCTGAGAGGCTGGGACGCACAGGGGGCTGAGATGAAACCTGCAGCCTGAGAGGCTGGGGACGCACGGGGGGCTGAGATGAAACCTGCAGCCTGAGAGGATGGGACGCACAGGGGGCTGAGATGAAACCTGCAGCCTGAGAGGCTGGGACGCACAGGGGGCTGAGATGAAACCTGCAGCCTGAGAGGCTGGGACGCACAGGGGGGCTGAGATGAAACCTGCAGTCTGAGAGGCTGGGACGCACAGGGGGGCTGAGATGAAACCAGCAGCCTGAGAGGCTGGGACGCACAGGGGGGCTGAGATGAAACCTGCAGCCTGAGAGGATGGGACGCACAGGGGGGCTGAGATGAAACCTGCAGCCTGAGAGGATGGGACGCACAGGGGGCTGAGATTAAACCTGCAGCCTGAGAGGCTGGGACGCACGGGGTGGGCTGAGATGAAACCTGCAGTCTGAGAGGCTGGGACGCACAGGGGGGCTGAGATGAAACCAGCAGCCTGAGAGGCTGGGACGCACAGGGGGCTGAGATGAAACCTGCAGCCTGAGAGGATGGGACGCACAGGGGGCTGAGATGAAACCAGCAGCCTGAGAGGCTGGGACGCACAGGGGGCTGAGATGAAACCTGCAGCCTGAGAGGATGGGACGCACGGGGGGCTGAGATGAAATCTGCAGCCTGAGAGGATGGGACGCACAGGGGGCTGAGATGAAACCTGCAGTCTGAGAGGCTGGGACGCACAGGGGCTGAGATGAAACCTGCAGCCTGAGAGGATGGGACGCACAGGGGGCTGAGATGAAACCTGCAGCCTGAGAGGCTGGGACGCACAGGGGGCTGAGATGAAACCTGCAGTCTGAGAGGATGGGACGCACGGGGGCTGAGATGAAACCTGCAGCCTGAGAGGCTGGGACGCACAGGGGGCTGAGATGAAACCTGCAGTCTGAGAGGCTGGGACGCACAGGGGGGCTGAGATGAAACCTGCAGTCTGAGAGGCTGGGACGCACGGGGGGCTGAGATGAAACCTGCAGTCTGAGAGGATGGGACGCACGGGGGGGCTGAGATGAAACCTGCAGTCTGAGAGGCTGGGACGCACAGGGGGCTGAGATGAAACCTGCAGCCTGAGAGGCTGGGACGCACAGGGGGCTGAGATGAAACCTGCAGTCTGAGAGGATGGGACGCACAGGGGGCTGAGATGAAACCTGCAGTCTGAGAGGATGGGACGCACAGGGGGGCTGAGATGAAACCTGCAGCCTGAGAGGATGGGACGCACAGGGGGGCTGAGATGAAACCTGCAGCCTGAGAGGCTGGGACGCACAGGGGGCTGAGATGAAACCTGCAGTCTGAGAGGCTGGGACGCACAGGGGGCTGAGATGAAACCTGCAGCCTGAGAGGCTGGGGACGCACAGGGGGCTGAGATGAAACCTGCAGCCTGAGAGGCTGGGACGCACAGGTGGGCTGAGATGAAACCTGCAGTCTGAGAGGATGGGACGCACAGGGGGGCTGAGATGAAACCTGCAGTCTGAGAGGATGGGACGCACAGGGGGGCTGAGATGAAACCTGCAGTCTGAGAGGCTGGGACGCACAGGGGGGCTGAGATGAAACCTGCAGCCTGAGAGGATGGGACGCACAGGGGGGCTGAGATGAAACCTGCAGTCTGAGAGGATGGGACGCACAGGGGGCTGAGATGAAACCTGCAGTCTGAGAGGCTGGGACGCACGGGGGCTGAGATGAAACATGCAGTCTGAGAGGCTGGGACGCACAGGGGGCTGAGATGAAACCTGCAGCCTGAGAGGCTGGGACGCACAGGGGGGCTGAGATGAAACCTGCAGCCTGAGAGGCTGGGGACGCACGGGGGGCTGAGATGAAACCTGCAGCCTGAGAGGCTGGGGACGCACAGGGGGCTGAGATGAAACCTGCAGTCTGAGAGGCTGGGACGCACAGGGGGCTGAGATGAAACCTGCAGTCTGAGAGGCTGGGACGCACAGGGGGCTGAGATGAAACCTGCAGCCTGAGAGGATGGGACGCACAGGGGGGCTGAGATGAAACCTGCAGTCTGAGAGGATGGGACGCACAGGGGGCTGAGATGAAACCTGCAGTCTGAGAGGCTGGGACGCACGGGGGCTGAGATGAAACCTGCAGTCTGAGAGGCTGGGACGCACGGAGGGGCTGAGATGAAACCTGCAGTCTGAGAGGCTGGGACGCACGGGGGGGCTGAGATGAAACCTGCAGTCTGAGAGGCTGGGACGCACAGGGGGGCTGAGATGAAACCAGCAGCCTGAGAGGCTGGGACGCACGGGGGGCTGAGATGAAACCTGCAGTCTGAGAGGATGGGACGCACGGGGGGCTGAGATGAAACCTGCAGTCTGAGAGGATGGGACGTACAGGGGGGCTGAGATGAAACTTGCAGCCTGAGAGGCTGGGACGCACAGGGGGCTGAGATGAAACCTGCAGTCTGAGAGGATGGGACGCACTGGGGGCTGAGATGAAACCTGCAGCCTGAGAGGCTGGGACGCAAAGGGGGGCTGAACGTCCCTCAACGTGACAAGACAAAGGAGATGATTGTGGACTACAGGAAAAAAAGAGGACTGAGCACGCCCCATTCTCATCGACGGGGCTGTAGTGGAACAGGTTGAGAGCTTCAAGTTCCTTGGTGTCCACATCACCAACGAACTATCATGGTCCAAGCACACCAAGACAGTCGTGAAGAGGGCACGACAAAGCCTATTCCCCCTCAGGAGACTAAAAAAGATTTGGCATGGGTCCTCAGATCCTCAAAAAATTCTACAGCTGCACCATCGAGAGCATCCTGACTGGTTGCATCACCGCCTGGTATGGCAACTGCTTGGCCTCTGACCCAAGGCACTACAGAGGTAGTGCGTACGGCCCAGTACATCACTGGGGCAAAGCTCCCTGCCATCCAAGACCTCTATACCAGGCGGTGTCAGAGGAAGGCCCTCAAAATTGTCAAAGACTCCAGCCACCCCTAGTCATAGGCTGGGACGACAGGGGCTGAGATGAAACTTCTCAGCAGCTTCTACGAGAAGGCTGGGACGCACAGGGGGCTGAGATGAAACCTGCAGCCTGAGAGGACGGGACGCACAGGGGGCTGAGATGAAACCAGCCTGAAGTGATGGGAGCACAGGAGGCTGGAGAATACCTGCAGTCTGAGAGGCTGGGACGCACAGGGGCTGAGATGAAACCTGCAGTCTGAGAGGCTGGGGACGACAGGGGCTGAGATGAAACCTGCAGTCTGAGAGGATGGGACGCACAGGGGGGCTGAGATGAAACCTGCAGCCTGAGAGGCTGGGACGCACAGGGGCTGAGATGAAACCTGCAGCCTGAGAGGATGGGACGCACAGGGGGCTGAGATGAAACCTGCAGTCTGAGAGGATGGGACGCACAGGGGGGCTGAGATGAAACCTGCAGTCTGAGAGGATGGGACGCACGGGGGGGCTGAGATGAAACCTGCAGCCTGAGAGGATGGGACGCACAGGGGGGCTGAGATGAAACCTGCAGCCTGAGAGGCTGGGACGCACAGGGGGCTGAGATGAAACCTGCAGCCTGAGAGGCTGCACAGGGGGGCTGAGATGAAACCTGCAGCCTGAGAGGCTGGGACGCACAGGGGGGCTGAGATGAAACCTGCAGTCTGAGAGGCTGGGACGCACAGGTGGGCTGAGATGAAACCTGCAGTCTGAGAGGATGGGGACGCACAGGGGGGCTGAGATGAAACCTGCAGTCTGAGAGGATGGGACGCACAGGGGGCTGAGATGAAACCTGCAGCCTGAGAGGCTGGGACGCACAGGGGGGCTGAGATGAAACCTGCAGCCTGAGAGGCTGGGACGCACAGGGGGGCTGAGATGAAACCTGCAGTCTGAGAGGCTGGGACGCACAGGGGGGCTGAGATGAAACCTGCAGTCTGAGAGGCTGGGACGCACAGGGGGCTGAGATGAAACCTGCAGTCTGAGAGGCTGGGACGCACAGGGGGCTGAGATGAAACCTGCAGCCTGAGAGGCTGGGGACGCACAGGGGGCTGAGATGAAACCTGCAGCCTGAGAGGCTGGGACGCACAGGGGGCTGAGATGAAACCTGCAGCCTGAGAGGCTGGGACGCACAGGGGGCTGAGATGAAACCTGCAGTCTGAGAGGCTGGGACGCACAGGGGGCTGAGATGAAACCTGCAGTCTGAGAGGCTGGGACGCACGGGGGGGCTGAGATGAAACCTGCAGTCTGAGAGGATGGGACGCACAGGGGGCTGAGATGAAACCTGCAGTCTGAGAGGATGGGACGCACAGGGGGCTGAGATGAAACCTGCAGTCTGAGAGGCTGGGACGCACAGGGGGCTGAGATGAAACCTGCAGTCTGAGAGGCTGGGACGCACGGGGGCTGAGATGAAACCTGCAGTCTGAGAGGCTGGGACGCACAGGGGGCTGAGATGAAACCAGCAGCCTGAGAGGCTGGGACGCACAGGGGGGCTGAGATGAAACCTGAAGCCTGAGAGGCTGGGACGCACAGGGGGCTGAGATGAAACCAGCAGCCTGAGAGGCTGGGACGCACAGGGGGCTGAGATGAAACCTGAAGCCTGAGAGGCTGGGACGCACAGGGGGCTGAGATGAAACCTGCAGTCTGAGAGGCTGGGACGCACAGGGGGCTGAGATGAAACCAGCAGCCTGAGAGGCTGGGACGCACAGGGGGCTGAGATGAAACCTGCAGTCTGAGAGGCTGGGACGCACAGGGGGCTGAGATGAAACCTGCAGCCTGAGAGGCTGGGACGCACAGGGGGCTGAGATGAAACCTGCAGCCTGAGAGGCTGGGACGCACAGGGGGGCTGAGATGAAACCTGCAGCCTGAGAGGCTGGGACGCACAGGGGGCTGAGATGAAACCTGCAGTCTGAGAGGCTGGGACGCACAGGGGGCTGAGATGAAACCAGCAGCCTGAGAGGCTGGGACGCACAGGGGGGCTGAGATGAAACCTGCAGTCTGAGAGGCTGGGACGCACAGGGGGGCTGAGATGAAACCTGCAGCCTGAGAGGCTGGGACGCACAGGGGGGCTGAGATGAAACCTGCAGTCTGAGAGGATGGGACGCACAGGGGGCTGAGATGAAACCTGCAGCCTGAGAGGATGGGACGCACAGGGGGCTGAGATGAAACCTGCAGTCTGAGAGGATGGGACGCACAGGGGGCTGAGATGAAACCTGCAGTCTGAGAGGCTGGGACGCACAGGGGGCTGAGATGAAACCTGCAGTCTGAGAGGCTGGGGACGCACAGGGGGCTGAGATGAAACCTGCAGTCTGAGAGGCTGGGACGCACAGGGGGGCTGAGATGAAACCTGCAGTCTGAGAGGATGGGACGCACAGGGGCTGAGATGAAACCAGCAGCCTGAGAGGCTGGGACGCACAGGGGGCTGAGATGAAACCTGCAGTCTGAGAGGATGGGACGCACGGGGGGCTGAGATGAAACCTGCAGTCTGAGAGGATGGGACGCACAGGGGGCTGAGATGAAACCTGCAGTCTGAGAGGATGGGACGCACAGGGGGCTGAGATGAAACCTGCAGCCTGAGAGGCTGGGACGCACAGGGGGCTGAGATGAAACCTGCAGCCTGAGAGGCTGGGACGCACAGGGGGCTGAGATGAAACCTGCAGCCTGAGAGGCTGGGACGCACAGGGGGCTGAGATGAAACCTGCAGTCTGAGAGGCTGGGACGCACAGGGGGCTGAGATGAAACCTGCAGCCTGAGAGGCTGGGACGCACAGGGGGGCTGAGATGAAACCTGCAGCCTGAGAGGCTGGGACGCACAGGGGGGCTGAGATGAAACCTGCAGCCTGAGAGGCTGGGACGCACAGGGGGGCTGAGATGAAACCTGCAGTCTGAGAGGCTGGGACGCACAGGGGGGCTGAGATGAAACCTGCAGTCTGAGAGGATGGGACGCACAGGGGGCTGAGATGAAACCTGCAGTCTGAGAGGATGGGACGCACAGGGGGGCTGAGTTGAAACCTGCAGTCTGAGAGGCTGGGACGCACAGGGGGCTGAGATGAAACCTGCAGTCTGAGAGGCTGGGACGCACGGGGGGCTGAGATGAAACCTGCAGTCTGAGAGGCTTGGGACGACAGGGGGGCTGAGATGAAACCTGCAGTCTGAGAGGCTGGGACGCACAGGGGGCTGAGATGAAACAAGCAGCCTGAGAGGCTGGGACGCACAGGGGGCTGAGATGAAACCTGCAGTCTGAGAGGATGGGACGCACGAGGGGGCTGAGATGAAACCTGCAGTCTGAGAGGATGGGACGCACAGGGGGCTGAGATGAAACCTGCAGTCTGAGAGGATGGGACGCACAGGGGGCCCGCTGAGATGAAACCTGCAGTCTGAGAGGCTGGGACGCACGGGGGGCTGAGATGAAACCTGCAGTCTGAGAGGCTGGGGACGCACAGGGGGCTGAGATGAAACCTGCAGTCTGAGAGGCTGGGACGCACAGGGGGCTGAGATGAAACCTGCAGTCTGAGAGGCTGGGACGCACAGGGGGCTGAGATGAAACCAGCAGCCTGAGAGGCTGGGGACGCACAGGGGGCTGAGATGAAACCTGAAGCCTGAGAGGCTGGGACGCACAGGGGGCTGAGATGAAACCAGCAGCCTGAGAGGCTGGGACGCACAGGGGGCTGAGATGAAACCTGAAGCCTGAGAGGCTGGGACGCACAGGGGGCTGAGATGAAACCTGCAGTCTGAGAGGCTGGGGCGCACAGGGGGGCTGAGATGAAACCAGCAGCCTGAGAGGCTGGGACGCACAGGGGGCTGAGATGAAACCTGCAGTCTGAGAGGCTGGGACGCACAGGGGGCTGAGATGAAACCTGCAGTCTGAGAGGCTGGGACGCACAGGGGCTGAGATGAAACCTGCAGTCTGAGAGGCTGGGACGCACAGGGGGCTGAGATGAAACCTGCAGTCTGAGAGGCTGGGACGCACAGGGGGCTGAGATGAAACCTGCAGTCTGAGAGGCTGGGGACGCACGGGGGGGCTGAGATGAAACCTGCAGTCTGAGAGGCTGGGGACGCAGGGGGCTGAGATGAAACCTGCAGTCTGAGAGGCTGGGACGCACAGGGGGCTGAGATGAAACCTGCAGCCTGAGAGGCTGGGACGCACAGGGGGCTGAGATGAAACCTGCAGTCTCAGAGGCTGGGACGCACAGGGGGGCTGAGATGAAACCTGCAGTCTGAGAGGATGGGACGCACAGGGGGCTGAGATGAAACCTGCAGTCTGAGAGGATGGGACGCACAGGGGGCTGAGATGAAACCTGCAGTCTGAGAGGCTGGGACGCAGGGGGGCTGAGATGAAACCTGCAGTCTGAGAGGCTGGGGACTACGGGGGGCTGAGATGAAACCTGCAGTCTGAGAGGCTGGGACGCACAGGGGGGCTGAGATGAAACCTGCAGTCTGAGAGGCTGGGACGCACGGGGGGCTGAGATGAAACCAGCAGCCTGAGAGGCTGGGGACGCACAGGGGCTGAGATGAAACCTGAAGCCTGAGAGGCTGGGACGCACAGGGGGGCTGAGATGAAACCAGCAGCCTGAGAGGCTGGGACGCACAGGGGGCTGAGATGAAACCTGAAGCCTGAGAGGCTGGGGACGCACAGGGGGCTGAGATGAAACCTGCAGTCTGAGAGGCTGGGACGCACAGGGGCTGAGATGAAACCAGCAGCCTGAGAGGCTGGGACGCACAGGGGGGCTGAGATGAAACCTGCAGTCTGAGAGGCTGGGACGCACAGGGGGCTGAGATGAAACCTGCAGCCTGAGAGGCTGGGACGCACAGGGGGCTGAGATGAAACCTGCAGCCTGAGAGGCTGGGAGCACAGGGGGGCTGAGATGAAACCTGAAGCCTGAGAGGCTGGGACGCACAGGGGGCTGAGATGAAACCTGCAGTCTGAGAGGCTGGGACGCACAGGGGGCTGAGATGAAACCTGCAGCCTGAGAGGCTGGGACGCACAGGGGGCTGAGATGAAACCTGCAGTCTGAGAGGATGGGACGCACAGGGGGCTGAGATGAAACCTGCAGTCTGAGAGGATGGGACGCACGGGGGGCTGAGATGAAACCTGCAGTCTGAGAGGCTGGGACGCACAGGGGGCTGAGATGAAACCTGCAGTCTGAGAGGCTGGGGACGCACGGGGGGCTGAGATGAAACCTGCAGTCTGAGAGGCTGGGACGCACAGGGGGCTGAGATGAAACCTGCAGTCTGAGAGGCTGGGACGCACAGGGGGCTGAGATGAAACCTGCAGTCTGAGAGGCTGGGACGCACAGGGGGCTGAGATGAAACCAGCAGCCTGAGAGGCTGGGACGCACAGGGGGCTGAGATGAAACCTGAAGCCTGAGAGGCTGGGACGCACAGGGGGCTGAGATGAAACCTGCAGTCTGAGAGGCTGGGGACGCACAGGGGGCTGAGATGAAACCCTGAAGCCTGAGAGGCTGGGGACGCACAGGGGGCTGAGATGAAACCTGCAGTCTGAGAGGCTGGGACGCACAGGGGGCTGAGATGAAACCTGCAGCCTGAGAGGCTGGGACGCACAGGGGGCTGAGATGAAACCTGCAGTCTGAGAGGCTGGGGACGCACAGGGGGCTGAGATGAAACCTGCAGCCTGAGAGGCTGGGACGCACAGGGGGGCTGAGATGAAACCTGCAGTCTGAGAGGCTGGACGCACAGGGGGCTGAGATGAAACCTGAAGTCTGAGAGGCTGGGACGCACAGGGGGCTGAGATGAAACCTGCAGCCTGAGAGGCTGGGACGCACAGGGGGCTGAGATGAAACCTGCAGTCTGAGAGGCTGGGACGCACAGGGGGGCTGAGATGAAACCTGCAGCCTGAGAGGCTGGGACGCACAGGGGGCTGAGATGAAACCTGCAGTCTGAGAGGCTGGGACGCACAGGGGGCTGAGATGAAACCAGCAGCCTGAGAGGATGGGACGCACAGGGGGCTGAGATGAAACCTGCAGCCTGAGAGGATGGGACGCACAGGTGGGCTGAGATGAAACCTGCAGTCTGAGAGGATGGGACGCACAGGGGGCTGAGATGAAACCTGCAGTCTGAGAGGATGGGACGCACAGGGGGCTGAGATGAAACCTGCAGTCTGAGAGGATGGGACGCACAGGGGGCTGAGATGAAACCTGCAGTCTGAGAGGCTGGGACGCACGGGGGGGCTGAGATGAAACCTGCAGTCTGAGAGGCTGGGACGCACGGGGGCTGAGATGAAACCTGCAGTCTGAGAGGCTGGGACGCACGGGGGGGCTGAGATGAAACCTGCAGTCTGAGAGGCTGGGACGCACAGGGGGCTGAGATGAAACCAGCAGCCTGAGAGGATGGGACGCACAGGGGGCTGAGATGAAACCTGCAGCCTGAGAGGCTGGGACGCACAGGGGGCTGAGATGAAACCAGCAGCCTGAGAGGCTGGGGACGCACAGGGGGCTGAGATGAAACCTGAAGCCTGAGAGGATGGGGACGCACAGGGGGCTGAGATGAAACCTGCAGTCTGAGAGGCTGGGACGCACAGGGGGGCTGAGATGAAACCCGCAGCCTGAGAGGCTGGGACGCACAGGGGGGCTGAGAATGAAACCTGCAGTCTGAGAGGATGGGACGCACAGGGGGCTGAGATGAAACCTGCAGCCTGAGAGGCTGGGGACGCACAGGGGGGCTGAGATGAAACCTGCAGCCTGAGAGGCTGGGACGCACAGGGGGCTGAGATGAAACCTGCAGCCTGAGAGAGGATGGGACGCACAGGGGGCTGAGATGAAACCTGCAGTCTGAGAGGCTGGGACGCACAGGGGGCTGAGATGAAACCTGCAGCCTGAGAGGCTGGGACGCACGGGGGCTGAGATGAAACCTGCAGTCTGAGAGGCCGGGGACGCACAGGGGGCTGAGATGAAACCTGCAGCCTGAGAGGATGGGACGCACAGGGGGCTGAGATGAAACCTGCAGTCTGAGAGGCTGGGACGCACAGGGGGCTGAGATGAAACCTGCAGTCTGAGAGGATGGGACGCACAGGGGGGCTGAGATGAAACCTGCAGCCTGAGAGGCTGGGACGCACAGGGGGCTGAGATGAAACCTGCAGTCTGAGAGGCTGGGACGCACAGGGGGCTGAGATGAAACCAGCAGCCTGAGAGGCTGGGACGCACAGGGGGGCTGAGATGAAACCTGCAGCCTGAGAGGCTGGGACGCACAGGGGGCTGAGATGAAACCTGCAGCCTGAGAGGATGGGACGCACGGGGGCTGAGATGAAACCTGCAGCCTGAGAGGATGGGACGCACAGGGGGCTGAGATGAAACCTGCAGTCTGAGAGGCTGGGACGCACAGGGGGCTGAGATGAAACCTGCAGTCTGAGAGGCTGGGGACGCACAGGGGGGCTGAGATGAAACCTGCAGTCTGAGAGGATGGGACGCACAGGGGGCTGAGATGAAACCTGCAGTCTGAGAGGCTGGGACGCACAGGGGGCTGAGATGAAACCTGCAGTCTGAGAGGATGGGACGCACGGGGGCTGAGATGAAACCTGCAGTCTGAGAGGATGGGACGCACAGGGGGCTGAGATGAAACCTGCAGCCTGAGAGGATGGGACGCACGGGGGGCTGAGATGAAACCTGCAGTCTGAGAGGCTGGGGACGCACGGGGGGCTGAGATGAAACCTGCAGCCTGAGAGGATGGGACGCACGGGGGGGCTGGAGATGAAACCTGCAGTCTGAGAGGATTGGACGCACGGGGGGCTGAGATGAAACCTGCAGTCTGAGAGGATGGGACGCACGGGGGGCTGAGATGAAACCAGCAGCCTGAGAGGCTGGGACGCACGGGGGGAAGCTGAGATGAAACCTGCAGTCTGAGAGGATGGGACGCACAGGGGGCTGAGATGAAACCTGCAGTCTGAGAGGATGGGACGCACAGGGGGCTGAGATGAAACCTGCAGTCTGAGAGGATGGGACGCACAGGGGGCTGAGATGAAACCTGCAGTCTGAGAGGATGGGACGCACAGGGGGGCTGGAGATGAAACCTGCAGTCTGAGAGGCTGGGACGACAGGGGGCTGAGATGAAACCTGCAGTCTGAGAGGCTGGGACGCACAGGGGGCTGAGATGAAACCTGCAGTCTGAGAGGCTGGGACGCACAGGGGGCTGAGATGAAACCTGCAGCCTGAGAGGCTGGGACGCACAGGGGGCTGAGATGAAACCTGCAGCCTGAGAGGCTGGGGACGCACAGGGGGGCTGAGATGAAACCTGCAGCCTGAGAGGCTGGGAGCGCACAGGGGGCTGAGATGAAACCTGAAGCCTGAGAGGCTGGGACGCACAGGGGGGCTGAGATGAAACCTGCAGTCTGAGAGGATGGGACGCACAGGGGGCTGAGATGAAACCAGCAGCCTGAGAGGATGGGACGCACAGGGGGCTGAGATGAAACCTGCAGTCTGAGAGGATGGGACGCACAGGGGGCTGAGATGAAACCTGCAGTCTGAGAGGCTGGGACGCACAGGGGGGCTGAGATGAAACCTGCAGTCTGAGAGGATGGGACGCACAGGGGGCTGAGATGAAACCTGCAGTCTGAGAGGCTGGGACGCACAGGGGGGCTGAGATGAAACCTGCAGTCTGAGAGGCATGGGACGCACGGGGGGCTGAGATGAAACCTGCAGTCTGAGAGGCTGGGACGCACGGGGGGGCTGAGATGAAACCTGCAGTCTGAGAGGATGGGACGCACAGGGGGGCTGAGATGAAACCAGCAGCCTGAGAGGATGGGACGCACAGGGGGGCTGAGATGAAACCTGCAGTCTGAGAGGATGGGACGCACGGGGGGGCTGAGATGAAACCTGCAGTCTGAGAGGATGGGACGCACAGGGGGGCTGAGATGAAACCTGCAGTCTGAGAGGATGGGACGCACAGGGGGGCTGAGATGAAACCTGCAGCCTGAGAGGCTGGGACGCACAGGGGGGCTGAGATGAAACCTGCAGTCTGAGAGGATGGGACGACGGGGGGCTGAGATGAAACCTGCAGTCTGAGAGGATGGGACGCACGGGGGGGCTGAGATGAAACCTGCAGTCTGAGAGGATGGGACGCACAGGGGGCTGAGATGAAACCTGCAGCCTGGGAGGATGGGACGCACAGGGGGCTGAGATGAAACCTGAAGCCTGAGAGGCTGGGGACGCACAGGGGGCTGAGATGAAACCTGCAGCCTGAGAGGATGGGACGCACAGGGGGGCTGAGATGAAACCTGAAGCCTGAGAGGCTGGGACGCACAGGGGGCTGAGATGAAACCTGCAGTCTGAGAGGCTGGGACGCACAGGGGGGCTGAGATGAAACCAGCAGCCTGAGAGGCTGGGACGCACAGGGGGCTGGAGATGAAACCTGCAGTCTGAGAGGATGGGACGCACAGGGGGCTGAGATGAAACCTGCAGCCTGAGAGGCTGGGACGCACAGGGGGCTGAGATGAAACCTGCAGCCTGAGAGGCTGGGAACGCACAGGGGGCTGAGATGAAACCTGAAGCCTGAGAGGCTGGGACGCACAGGGGGCTGAGATGAAACCTGCAGTCTGAGAGGCTGGGACGCACAGGGGGGCTGAGATGAAACCTGCAGCCTGAGAGGATGGGACGCACAGGGGGCTGAGATGAAACCTGCAGTCTGAGAGGATGGGACGCACAGGGGGCTGAGATGAAACCTGCAGTCTGAGAGGATGGGACGCACAGGGGGCTGAGATGAAACCTGCAGTCTGAGAGGCTGGGACGCACAGGGGGCTGAGATGAAACCTGCAGTCTGAGAGGCTGGGGACGCACGGGGGGCTGAGATGAAACCTGCAGTCTGAGAGGCTGGGACGCACGGGGGGCTGAGATGAAACCTGCAGTCTGAGAGGCTGGGACGCACGGGGGGCTGAGATGAAACCTGCAGTCTGAGAGGCTGGGACGCACAGGGGGCTGAGATGAAACCAGCAGCCTGAGAGGCTGGGACGCACAGGGGGGCTGAGATGAAACCTGAAGCCTAGAGAGGCTGGGACGCACAGGGGGCTGAGATGAAACCAGCAGCCTGAGAGGCTGGGACGACAGGGGCTGAGATGAAACCTGAAGCCTGAGAGGCTGGGACGCACGGGGGCTGAGATGAAACCTGCAGTCTGAGAGGCTGGGACGCACAGGGGGCTGAGATGAAACCTGCAGCCTGAGAGGCTGGGACGCACAGGGGCTGAGATGAAACCTGCAGTCTGAGAGGCTGGGACGCACAGGGGGCTGAGATGAAACCTGCAGCCTGAGAGGCTGGGACGCACATTGGGGCTGAGATGAAACCTGCAGCCTGAGAGGCTGCACAGGGGGCTGAGATGAAACCTGAAGTCTGAGAGGATGGGACGCACAGGGGGCTGAGATGAAACCTGCAGCCTGAGAGGCTGGGACGCACAGGGGGCTGAGATGAAACCTGCAGTCTGAGAGGCTGGGACGCACAGGGGGGCTGAGATGAAACCTGCAGCCTGAGAGGCTGGGACGCACAGGGGGGCTGGAGATGAAACCTGCAGCCTGAGAGGCTGGGACGCACAGGGGGCTGAGATGAAACCTGCAGTCTGAGAGGCTGGGACGCACAGGGGGCTGAGATGAAACCTGAAGCCTGAGAGGCTGGGACGCACAGGGGGCTGAGATGAAACCTGCAGTCTGAGAGGCTGGGACGCACAGGGGGCTGAGATGAAACCAGCAGCCTGAGAGGCTGGGACGCACAGGGGGCTGAGATGAAACCTGCAGTCTGAGAGGCTGGGAAGCACAGGGGGCTGAGATGAAACCAGCAGCCTGAGAGGCTGGGGACGCACGGGGGGCTGAGATGAAACCTGCAGCCTGAGAGGCTGGGACGCACAGGGGGCTGAGATGAAACCAGCAGCCTGAGAGGCTGGGACGCACGAGGGGGCTGAGATGAAACCTGCAGCCTGAGAGGCTGGGACGCACAGGGGGCTGAGATGAAACCTGCAGTCTGAGAGGATGGGACGACAGGGGGCTGAGATGAAACCTGCAGCCTGAGAGGCTGGGACGCACAGGGGGCTGAGATGAAACCTGCAGCCTGAGAGGCTGGGACGCACAGGGGGCTGAGATGAAACCTGCAGCCTGAGAGGCTGGGACGCACAGGGGGCTGAGATGAAACCTGCAGTCTGAGAGGATGGGACGCACAGGGGGGCTGAGATTAAAACCTGCAGTCTGAGAGGCTGGGACGCACAGGGGGCTGAGATGAAACCTGCAGCCTGAGAGGCTGGGACGCACAGGGGGCTGAGATGAAACCTGCAGCCTGAGAGAGGCTGGGACGCACAGGGGGCTGAGATGAAACCTGCAGCCTGAGAGGCTGGGACGACAGGGGGCTGAGATGAAACCTGCAGTCTGAGAGGATGGGACGCACAGGGGGCTGAGATGAAAACCTGCAGTCTGAGAGGCTGGGACGCACAGGGGGCTGAGATGAAACCTGCAGCCTGAGAGGCTGGGGACGCACAGGGGGCTGAGATGAAACCTGCAGCCTGAGAGGCTGGGACGTACAGGGGGCTGAGATGAAACCTGCAGTCTGAGAGGCTGGGGACGCACAGGGGGCTGAGATGAAACCTGCAGTCTGAGAGGATGGGACGCACAGGGGGCTGAGATGAAACCTGCAGCCTGAGAGGATGGGACGCACGGGGCTGAGATGAAACCTGCAGTCTGAGAGGATGGGACGCACAGGGGGCTGAGATGAAACCTGCAGCCTGAGAGGATGGGACGCACAGGGGGC
The DNA here is from genome assembly GCF_020615455.1 of Coregonus clupeaformis. Classification (NCBI taxonomy): domain Eukaryota; kingdom Metazoa; phylum Chordata; class Actinopteri; order Salmoniformes; family Salmonidae; genus Coregonus; species Coregonus clupeaformis. The sequence continues at coordinate 8,606,530 of NC_059219.1, forward strand.
TGAGATGAAACCTGCAGCCTGAGAGGCTGGGGACGCACAGGGGGCTGAGATGAAACCTGCAGTCTGAGAGGCTGGGACGCACAGGGGGCTGAGATGAAACCTGCAGTCTGAGAGGATGGGACGCACAGGGGGGCTGAGATGAAACCTGCAGTCTGAGAGGCTGGGACGCACAGGGGGCTGAGATGAAACATGCAGTCTGAGAGGATGGGACGCACGGGGGGCTGAGATGAAACCTGCAGTCTGAGAGGATGGGGACGCACGGGGGGCTGAGATGAAACCTGCAGCCTGAGAGGATGGGACGCACAGGGGGCTGAGATGAAACCTGCAGCCTGAGAGGATGGGACGCACAGGGGGCTGAGATGAAACCTGCAGCCTGAGAGGCTGGGACGCACAGGGGGGCTGAGATGAAACCTGCAGTCTGAGAGGATGGGACGCACAGGGGGGCTGAGATGAAACCTGCAGCCTGAGAGGATGGGACGCACAGGGGGGCTGAGATGAAACCTGCAGTCTGAGAGGATGGGACGCACGGGGGGCTGAGATGAAACCTGCAGCCTGAGAGGATGGGACGCACAGGGGGCTGAGATGAAACCTGCAGTCTGAGAGGATGGGACGCACGGGGGGCTGAGATGAAACCTGCAGCCTGAGAGGATGGGACGCACAGGGGGCTGAGATGAAACCTGCAGTCTGAGAGGATGGGACGCACGGGGGGCTGAGATGAAACCTGCAGTCTGAGAGGATGGGACGCGCGGGGGGGCTGAGATGAAACCTGCAGTCTGAGAGGATGGGACGCACAGGGGGCTGAGATGAAACCTGCAGTCTGAGAGGATGGGACGCACGGGGGGCTGAGATGAAACCTGCAGTCTGAGAGGATGGGACGCACAGGGGGGCTGAGATGAAACCTGCAGTCTGAGAGGATGGGGACGACAGGGGGCTGAGATGAAACCTGCAGTCTGAGAGGATGGGACGCACAGGGGGCTGAGATGAAACCTGCAGTCTGAGAGGATGGGGACGCACGGGGGGCTGAGATGAAACCTGCAGTCTGAGAGGCTGGGACGCACAGGGGGCTGAGATGAAACCTGCAGTCTGAGAGGATGGGACGCACGGGGGGCTGAGATGAAACCTGCAGTCTGAGAGGCTGGGACACACTGGGGGGCTGAGATGAAACCTGCAGTCTGAGAGGCTGGGACGCACGGGGGGGCTGAGATGAAACCTGCAGTCTGAGAGGCTGGGACGCACGGGGGGCTGAGATGAAACCTGCAGTCTGAGAGGCTGGGACGCACGGGGGGCTGAGATGAAACCTGCAGTCTGAGAGGCTGGGGACGCACGGGGGGCTGAGATGAAACCTGCAGTCTGAGAGGATGGGACGCACGGGGCTGAGATGAAACCTGCAGTCTGAGAGGCTGGGACGCACGGGGGGCTGAGATGAAACCTGCAGTCTGAGAGGCTGGGACGCACGGGGGCTGAGATGAAACCTGCAGTCTGAGAGGCTGGGACGCACGGGGCTGAGATGAAACCTGCAGTCTGAGAGGCTGGGACGCACAGGGGGCTGAGATGAAACCTGCAGTCTGAGAGGCTGGGACGCACAGGGGGCTGAGATGAAACCAGCAGTCTGAGAGGATGGGACGCACAGGGGGCTGAGATGAAACCTGCAGTCTGAGAGGATGGGACGCACGGGGGGCTGAGATGAAACCTGCAGTCTGAGAGGCTGGGACGCACAGGGGGCTGAGATGAAACCTGCAGTCTGAGAGGATGGGACGCACAGGGGGCTGAGATGAAACCTGCAGCCTGAGAGGATGGGACGCACAGGGGGCTGAGATGAAACCTGCAGTCTGAGAGGATGGGACGCACGGGGGCTGAGATGAAACCTGCAGCCTGAGAGGATGGGACGCACAGGGGGGCTGAGATGAAACCTGCAGTCTGAGAGGATGGGGACGACAGGGGGCTGAGATGAAACCTGCAGTCTGAGAGGATGGGACGTACGGGGGGCTGAGATGAAACCTGCAGTCTGAGAGGATGGGACGCACAGGGGGCTGAGATGAAACCTGCAGTCTGAGAGGATGGGACGCACGGGGGCTGAGATGAAACCTGCAGTCTGAGAGGATGGGACGCACGGGGGGGCTGAGATGAAACCTGCAGTCTGAGAGGATGGGGACGCACGGGGGGCAGAGATGAAACCTGCAGTCTGAGAGGATGGGACGCACAGGGGGGCTGAGATGAAACCTGCAGTCTGAGAGGATGGGACGCACAGGGGGCTGAGATGAAACCTGCAGTCTGAGAGGATGGGGACGCACGGGGGCTGAGATGAAACCTGCAGTCTGAGAGGCTGGGGACGCACAGGGGGGCTGAGATGAAACCTGCAGTCTGAGAGGATGGGACGCACAGGGGGCTGAGATGAAACCTGCAGCCTGAGAGGATGGGACGCACAGGGGGCTGAGATGAAACCTGCAGTCTGAGAGGCTGGGACGCACGGGGGCTGAGATGAAACCTGCAGTCTGAGAGGCTGGGGACGCACGGGGGGCTGAGATGAAACATGCAGTCTGAGAGGATGGGACGCACAGGGGGGCTGAGATGAAACCTGCAGTCTGAGAGGATGGGACGCACGGGCGGGCTGAGATGAAACCTGCAGCCTGAGAGGATGGGACGCACAGGGGGCTGAGATGAAACCTGCAGCCTGAGAGGATGGGACGCACAGGGGGCTGAGATGAAACCTGCAGCCTGAGAGGCTGGGACGCACAGGGGGGCTGAGATGAAACCTGCAGTCTGAGAGGCTGGGACGCACAGGGGGGCTGAGATGAAACCTGCAGTCTGAGAGGATGGGACGCACAGGGGGGCTGAGATGAAACCTGCAGCCTGAGAGGATGGGACGCACAGGGGGCTGAGATGAAACCTGCAGTCTGAGAGGATGGGACGCACGGGGGGGCTGAGATGAAACCTGCAGTCTGAGAGGCTGGGACGCACTGGGGGGCTGAGATGAAACCTGCAGTCTGAGAGGCTGGGGACGCAGGGGGCTGAGATGAAACCTGCAGTCTGAGAGGCTGGGACGCGCACGGGGGGGCTGAGATGAAACCTGCAGTCTGAGAGGCTGGGACGCACGGGGGCTGAGATGAAACCTGCAGTCTGAGAGGCTGGGGACGCACGGGGGGCTGAGATGAAACCTGCAGTCTGAGAGGCTGGGACGCACGGGGGCTGAGATGAAACCTGCAGTCTGAGAGGCTGGGACGTACGGGGGGCTGAGATGAAACCTGCAGTCTGAGAGGCTGGGACGCACAGGGGGCTGAGATGAAACCTGCAGTCTGAGAGGCTGGGACGACAGGGGGCTGAGATGAAACCTGCAGTCTGAGAGGATGGGACGCACAGGGGGCTGAGATGAAACCTGCAGCCTGAGAGGATGGGACGCACAGGGGGGCTGAGATGAAACCTGCAGTCTGAGAGGCTGGGACGCACGGGGGGGCTGAGATGAAACCTGCAGTCTGAGAGGCTGGGACGCACAGGGGGGCTGAGATGAAACCTGCAGCCTGAGAGGCTGGGACGCACAGGGGGCTGAGATGAAACCAGCAGTCTGAGAGGATGGGACGCACAGGGGGCTGAGATGAAACCTGCAGCCTGAGAGGCTGGGACGCACGGGGGGGGCTGAGATGAAACCTGCAGCCTGAGAGGCTGGGACGCACAGGGGGGCTGAGATGAAACCTGCAGCCTGAGAGGCTGGGACGCACAGGGGGGCTGAGATGAAACCTGCAGCCTGAGAGGCTGGGACGCACAGGGGGCTGAGATGAAACCTGCAGCCTGAGAGGCTGGGACTACAGGGGGCTGAGATGAAACCTGCATCCTGAGAGGCTGGGACGCACAGGGGGCTGAGAAGAAACCTGCAGCCTGAGAGGCTGGGACGCACAGGGGGCTGAGATGAAACCTGCAGCCTGAGAGGCTGGGACGCACAGGGGGGCTGAGTTAAAACCTGCAGCCTGAGAGGCTGGGACGCACGGGGGGCTGAGATGAAACCTGCAGCCTGAGAGGCTGGGGACGCACAGGGGGGCTGAGATGAAAACCTGCAGCCTGAGAGGCTGGGACGCACGGGGGGCTGAGATGAAACCTGCAGCCTGAGAGGCTGGGACGCACGGGGGGCTGAGATGAAACCTGCAGCCTGAGAGGCTGGGACGCACAGGGGGCTGAGATGAAACCTGCAGCCTGAGAGGCTGGGACGCACGAGGCTGAGATGAAACCTGCAGCCTGAGAGGCTGGGGACGCACGGGGGCTGAGTGAAAACCTGCAGCCTGAGAGGCGGGACGCACAGGGGGGCTGAGATGAAACCTGCAGCCTGAGAGGCTGGGACGCACGGGGGGCTGAGATGAAACCTGCAGCCTGAGAGGCTGGGACGCACAGGGGGCTGAGATGAAACCCGCAGCCTGAGAGGCTGGGACGCACAGGGGGCTGAGATGAAACCTGCAGCCTGAGAGGCTGGGACGCACAGAGGGGCTGAGATGAAACCTGCAGCCTGAGAGGCTGGGACGCACAGGGGGGCTGAGATGAAACCTGCAGCCTGAGAGGCTGGGACGCACAGGGGGGCTGAGATGAAACCTGCAGCCTGAGAGGCTGGGACGCACAGGGGGGCTGAGTTAAAACCTGCAGCCTGAGAGGCTGGGACGCACAGGGGGCTGAGATGAAACCTGCAGCCTGAGAGGCTGGGACGCACAGGGGGCTGAGTTAAAACCTGCAGCCTGAGAGGCTGGGGACGCACGGGGGGGCTGAGATGAAACCTGCAGCCTGAGAGGCTGGGACGCACGGGGGGCTGAGATGAAACCTGCAGCCTGAGAGGCTGGGACGCACGGGGGCTGAGATGAAACCTGCAGCCTGAGAGGCTGGGACGCACGGGGGCTGAGATGAAACCTGCAGCCTGAGAGGCTGGGACGCACGGGGGGCTGAGATGAAACCTGCAGCCTGAGAGGCTGGGACGCACAGGGGGCTGAGATGAAACCTGCAGCCTGAGAGGCTGGGACGCACAGGGGGGCTGAGATGAAACCTGCAGCCTGAGAGGCTGGGACGCACAGGGGGGCTGAGATGAAACCTGCAGCCTGAGAGGCTGGGACGCACAGGGGGGCTGAGTTAAAACCTGCAGCCTGAGAGGCTGGGACGCACAGGGGGGCTAGAGATGAAACCTGCAGCCTGAGAGGCTGGGGACGCACAGGGGGCTGAGTTAAAACCTGCAGCCTGAGAGGCTGGGACGCACGGGGGGCTGAGATGAAACCTGCAGCCTGGAGAGGCTGGGACGCACGGGGGGCTGAGATGAAACCTGCAGCCTGAGAGGCTGGGACGCACGGGGGGCTGAGATGAAACCTGCAGCCTGAGAGGCTGGGACGCACGAGGGGGCTGAGATGAAACCTGCAGCCTGGAGAGAGGCTGGGGACGCACTGGGGGGCTGAGTTAAAACCTGCAGCCTGAGAGGCTGGGACGCACAGGGGGCTGAGATGAAACCTGCAGCCTGAGAGGCTGGGGACGCACGGGGGCTGAGATGAAACCTGCAGCCTGAGAGGCTGGGGACGCACAGGGGGCTGGAGATGAAACCCGCAGCCTGAGAGGCTGGGACGCACAGGGGGCTGAGATGAAACCTGCAGCCTGAGAGGCTGGGACGCACGGGGGCTGAGATGAAACCTGCAGCCTGAGAGGCTGGGACGCACAGGGGGCTGAGATGAAACCTGCAGCCTGAGAGGCTGGGACGCACAGGGGGGCTGAGATGAAACCTGCAGCCTGAGAGGCTGGGACGCACAGGGGGGCTGAGTGAAAACCTGCAGCCTGAGAGGCTGGGACGACAGGGGGGGTTGAGATGAAACCTGCAGCCTGAGAGGCTGGGACGCACAGGGGGCTGAGTTAAAACCTGCAGCCTGAGAGGCTGGGACGCACGGGGGGCTGAGATGAAACCTGCAGCCTGAGAGGCTGGGACGCACGGGGGGGCTGAGATGAAACCTGCAGCCTGAGAGGCTGGGACGCACGGGGGGCTGAGATGAAACCTGCAGCCTGAGAGGCTGGGACGCACAGGGGGGCTGAGATGAAACCTGCAGCCTGAGAGGCTGGGACGCACGGGGGGGCTGAGTTAAAACCTGCTGCCTGAGAGGCTGGGGACGCACAGGGGGCTGAGATTAAACCTGCAGCCTGAGAGGCTGGGACGCACAGGGGGCTGAGTTGAAACCTGCAGCCTGAGAGGCTGGGGACGCACGGGGGCTGAGATGAAACCTGCAGCCTGAGAGGCTGGGACGCACGGGGGGCTGAGATGAAATCCTGCAGCCTGAGAGGCTGGGACGCACGGGGGGCTGAGATTGAAACCTGCAGCCTGAGAGGCTGGGACGCACAGGGGGGCTGAGATGAAACCTGCAGCCTGAGAGGCTGGGACGCACAGGGGGCTGAGATGAAACCTGCAGCCTGAGAGGCTGGGACGCACAGGGGGCTGAGTTAAAACCTGCAGCCTGAGAGGCTGGGACGCACAGGGGGGCTGAGATGAAACCTGCAGCCTGAGAGGCTGGGACGCACAGGGGGCTGAGATGAAACCTGCAGCCTGAGAGGCTGGGACGCACAGGGGGGCTGAGTTAAACCTGCAGCCTGAGAGGCTGGGACGACGGGGGGTTGAGAAGAAACCTGCAGCCTGAGAGGCTGGGACGCACAGGGGGGCTGAGTTAAAACCTGCAGCCTGAGAGGCTGGGACGCACGGGGGGGCTGAGATGAAACCTGCAGCCTGAGAGGCTGGGACGCACGGGGGGGCTGAGATGAAACCTGCAGCCTGAGAGGCTGGGACGCACGGGGGCTGAGATGAAACCTGCAGCCTGAGAGGCTGGGACGCACAGGGGCTGAGATGAAACCTGCAGCCTGAGAGGCTGGGACGCACAGGGGGGCTGAGATGAAACCTGCAGCCTGAGAGGCTGGGACGCACAGGGGGCTGAGTTAAAACCTGCAGCCTGAGAGGCTGGGACGCACAGGGGGCTGAGATGAAACCTGCAGCCTGAGAGGCTGGGACGCACAGGGGGCTGAGATGAAACCTGCAGCCTGAGAGGCTGGGACGCACAGGGGGCTGAGTTAAAACCTGCAGCCTGAGAGGCTGGGACGCACAGGGGGGTTGAGAGAAGAAACCTGCAGCCTGAGAGGCTGGGACGCACAGGGGGCTGAGTTAAAACCTGCAGCCTGAGAGGCTGGGACGCACGGGGGGCTGAGATGAAACCTGCAGCCTGAGAGAGGCTGGGGACGCACGGGGGGCTGAGATGAAACCTGCAGCCTGAGAGGCTGGGACGCACGAGGGGGCTGAGATGAAACCTGCAGCCTGAGAGGCTGGGACGCACGGGGGGCTGAGATGAAACCTGCAGCCTGAGAGGCTGGGACGCACGGGGGGCTGAGATTAAAACCTGCAGCCTGAGAGGCTGGGACGCAGGGGGCTGAGATGTAAACCTGCAGCCTGAGAGGCTGGGACGCACAGGGGGCTGAGATTAAACCTGCAGCCTGAGAGGCTGGGGACGCACAGGGGGCTGAGATGAAACCTGCAGCCTGAGAGGCTGGGACGCACGAGGGGGCTGAGATGAAACCTGCAGCCTGAGAGGCTGGGACGCACGGGGGGCTGAGATTAAACCTGCAGCCTGAGAGGCTGGGACGCACGGGGGGGCTGAGATGAAACCTGCAGCCTGAGAGGCTGGGACGCACGGGGGGCTGAGATGAAACCTGCAGCCTGAGAGGCTGGGACGCACAGGGGGCTGAGATGAAACCTGCAGCCTGAGAGGATGGGACGCACAGGGGGCTGAGATGAAACCTGCAGCCTGAGAGGATGGGACGCACAGGGGGGCTGAGATGAAACCTGCAGCCTGAGAGGCTGGGACGCACGAGGGGGCTGAGATGAAACCTGCAGCCTGAGAGGCTGGGACGCACAGGGGGCTGAGATGAAACCCGCAGCCTGAGAGGCTGGGACGCACAGGGGCTGAGATGAAACCTGCAGCCTGAGAGGCTGGGACGCACAGAGGGGCTGAGATGAAACCTGCAGCCTGAGAGGCTGGGACGCACAGGGGGCTGAGATGAAACCTGCAGCCTGAGAGGCTGGGACGCACAGGGGGCTGAGATGAAACCAGCAGTCTGAGAGGATGGGACGCACAGGGGGCTGAGATGAAACCTGCAGCCTGAGAGGATGGGACGACAGGGGGCTGAGATGAAACCTGCAGTCTGAGAGGCTGGGACGCACGGGGGGCTGAGATGAAACCTGCAGTCTGAGAGGCTGGGACGCACGGGGGGCTGAGATGAAACCTGCAGCCTGAGAGGCTGGGACGCACAGGGGGCTGAGATGAAACCAGCAGTCTGAGAGGATGGGACGCACAGGGGGCTGAGATGAAACCTGCAGCCTGAGAGGCTGGGGACGTCACAGGGGGCTGAGATGAAACCTGCAGCCTGAGAGGCTGGGACGCACAGGGGGCTGAGATGAAACCTGCAGCCTGAGAGGCTGGGACGCACAGGGGGGCTGAGATGAAACCTGCAGCCTGAGAGGCTGGGACGCACAGGGGGCTGAGATGAAACCTGCAGCCTGAGAGGCTGGGACTACAGGGGGCTGAGATGAAACCTGCAGCCTGAGAGGCTGGGACGCACAGGGGGGCTGAGAAGAAACCTGCAGCCTGAGAGGCTGGGACGCACAGGGGGCTGAGATGAAACCTGCAGCCTGAGAGGCTGGGACGCACAGGGGGGCTGAGTTAAAACCCTGCAGCCTGAGAGGCTAGGACGCACAGGGGGCTGAGATGAAACCTGCAGCCTGAGAGGCTGGGACGCACAGGGGGGCTGAGTTAAAACCTGCAGCCTGAGAGGCTGGGGACGCACGGGGGGCTGAGATGAAACCTGCAGCCTGAGAGGCTGGGACGCACGGGGGGCTGAGATGAAACCTGCAGCCTGAGAGGCTGGGACGCACGGGGGGCTGAGATGAAACCTGCAGCCTGAGAGGCTGGGACGCCCGGGGGGCTGAGATGAAACCTGCAGCCTGAGAGGCTGGGGACGCACGGGGGGCTGAGTTAAAACCTGCAGCCTGAGAGGCTGGGGACGCACAGGGGGCTGAGATGAAACCTGCAGCCTGAGAGGCTGGGACGCACGGGGGGCTGAGATGAAACCTGCAGCCTGAGAGGCTGGGACGCACGGGGGGCTGAGATGAAACCCGCAGCCTGAGAGGCTGGGACGCACAGGGGGCTGAGATGAAACCTGCAGCCTGAGAGGCTGGGACGCACAGAGGGGCTGAGATGAAACCTGCAGCCTGAGAGGCTGGGACGCACAGGGGGCTGAGATGAAACCTGCAGCCTGAGAGGCTGGGACGCACAGGGGGCTGAGATGAAACCTGCAGCCTGAGAGGCTGGGACGCACAGGGGGGCTGAGTTAAAACCTGCAGCCTGAGAGGCTGGGACGCACAGGGGGGCTGAGATGAAACCTGCAGCCTGAGAGGCTGGGACGCACAGGGGGGCTGAGTTAAAACCTGCAGCCTGAGAGGCTGGGACGCACGGGGGCTGAGATGAAACCTGCAGCCTGAGAGGCTGGGACGCACGGGGGGCTGAGATGAAACCTGCAGCCTGAGAGGCTGGGACGCACGGGGGGCTGAGATGAAACCTGCAGCCTGAGAGGCTGGGACGCACGGGGGGGGCTGAGATGAAACCTGCAGCCTGAGAGGCTGGGACGCACGGGGGGGGGCTGAGATGAAACCTGCAGCCTGAGAGGCTGGGACGCACAGGGGGCTGAGATGAAACCTGCAGCCTGAGAGGCTGGGACGCACAGGGGGCTGAGATGAAACCTGCAGCCTGAGAGGCTGGGGACGCACAGGGGGCTGAGATGAAACCTGCAGCCTGAGAGGCTGGGACGCACAGGGGGGCTGAGTTAAAACCTGCAGCCTGAGAGGCTGGGACGCACAGGGGGCTGAGATGAAACCTGCAGCCTGAGAGGCTGGGACGCACGGGGGCTGAGTTGAAACCTGCAGCCTGAGAGGCTGGGACGCACGAGGGGCTGAGATGAAACCTGCAGCCTGAGAGGCTGGGACGCACGGGGGGCTGAGTTAAAACCTGCAGCCTGAGAGGCTGGGACGCACGGGGGGGCTGAGTTAAAACCTGCAGCCTGAGAGGCTGGGACGCACAGGGGGCTGAGATGAAACCTGCAGCCTGAGAGGCTGGGACTGCACGGGGGGCTGAGATGAAACCTGCAGCCTGAGAGGCTGGGACGCACGGGGGGCTGAGATGAAACCCGCAGCCTGAGAGGCTGGGACGCACAGGGGGCTGAGATGAAACCTGCAGCCTGAGAGGCTGGGACGCACAGGGGGGCTGAGATGAAACCTGCAGCCTGAGAGGCTGGGACGCACAGGGGGCTGAGATGAAACCTGCAGCCTGAGAGGCTGGGACGCACAGGGGGCTGAGATGAAACCTGCAGTCTGAGAGGCTGGGACGCACAGGGGGCTGAGATGAAACCTGCAGCCTGAGAGGCTGGGACGCACGGGGGCTGAGATGAAACCTGCAGCCTGAGAGGCTGGGACGCACAGGGGGCTGAGATGAAACCTGCAGCCTGAGAGGCTGGGACGCACAGGGGGGCTGAGATGAAACCTGCAGCCTGAGAGGCTGGGACGCACGGGGGGCTGAGATGAAACCTGCAGTCTGAGAGGCTGGGACGCACGGGGGGCTGAGATGAAACCTGCAGCCTGAGAGGCTGGGACGCACGGGGGCTGAGATGAAACCAGCAGCCTGAGAGGCTGGGGACGCACGGGGGGCTGAGATGAAACCTGCAGTCTGAGAGGCTGGGGACGCACGGGGGCTGGGATGAAACCTGCAGCCTGAGAGGCTGGGGACGCACAGTGGGGCTGAGATGAAACCTGCAGCCTGAGAGGATGGGACGCACGGGGGGGCTGAGATGAAACCTGCAGCCTGGAGAGGCTGGGACGCACGGGGGGCTGAGATGAAACCTGCAGCCTGAGAGGATGGGACCGCACGGGGCTGAGATGAAACCTGCAGCCTGAGAGGATGGGACGCACGGGGGGCTGAGATGAAACCTGCAGCCTGAGAGGCTGGGACGCACAGGGGGCTGAGATGAAACCTGCAGCCTGAGAGGCTGGGACGCACAGGGGGGCTGGGATGAAACCTGCAGCCTGAGAGGCTGGGACGCACAGGGGGCTGAGATGAAACCAGCAGCCTGAGAGGCTGGGACGCGCAGGGGGGCTGAGATGAAACCTGCAGTCTGAGAGGCTGGGACGCACGGGGGGCTGAGATGAAACCTGCAGCCTGAGAGGCTGGGACGCACGGGGGGGCTGAGATGAAACCAGCAGCCTGAGAGGCTGGGACGCACGGGGGGGCTGAGATGAAACCTGCAGTCTGAGAGGCTGGGACGCACGGGGGGCTGAGATGAAACCTGCAGCCTGAGAGGCTGGGACGCACGGGGGGGCTGAGATGAAACCTGCAGCCTGAGAGGCTGGGACGCACGGGGGGGCTGAGATGAAACCTGCAGCCTGAGAGGATGGGACGCACGGGGGGCTGAGATGAAACCTGCAGCCTGAACGGCAGGGACGCACGGGGGGCTGAGATGAAACCTGCAGCCTGAGAGGATGGGACGCATGGGGGGGCTGAGATGAAACCTACAGCCTGAGAGGATGGGACGCACGGGGGCTGAGATGAAACCTGCAGCCTGAAAGGATGGGACGCACGGGGGGGCTGAGATGAAACCTGCAGCCTGAGAGGCTGGGACGCACGGGGGGCTGAGATGAATCCTGCAGCCTGAGAGGCTGGGACGCACGGGGGGCTGAGATGAAACCTGCAGCCTGAGAGGCTGGGACGCACGGGGGGGCTGAGATGAAACCTGCAGCCTGAGAGGATGGGACGCACGGGGTGGGCTGAGATGAAACCTGCAGCCTGAGAGGCTGGGACGCACGGGGGGCTGAGATGAAACCTGCAGCCTGAGAGGCTGGGACTTACGGGGGGGCTGAGATGAAACCTGCAGCCTGAGAGGATGGGACGCACGGGGGGCTGAGATGAAACCTGCAGCCTGGAGAGGCTGGGACGCACGGGGGGCTGAGATGAAACCTGCAGCCTGAACGGCGGGACGCACAGGGGGGCTGAGATGAAACCTGCAGCCTGAGAGGATGGGACGCACAGGGGGCTGAGATGAAACCTGCAGCCTGAGAGGATGGGACGCACGGGGGGCTGAGATGAAACCTGCAGCCTGAAAGGCTGGGACGACGGGGGGCTGAGATGAAACCTGCAGCCTGAGAGGATGGGACGCACGGGGGCTGAGATGAAACATGCAGCCTGAGAGGCTGGGACGCACGGGGGGCTGAGATGAAACCTGCAGCCTGAGAGGCTGGGACGCACGGGGGCTGAGATGAAACCTGCAGCCTGAGAGGCTGGGACGCACGGGGGGGGGCTGAGATGAAACCTGCAGCCTGAGAGGATGGGACGCACGGGGGGCTGAGATGAAACCTGCAGCCTGAGAGGCTGGGACGCACGGGGCTGAGATGAAACCTGCAGCCTGAGAGGATGGGGACGCAGGGGGGCTGAGATGAAACCTGCAGCCTGAGAGGCTGGGACGCACGGGGGCTGAGATGAAACCTGCAGCCTGAGAGGCTGGGACGCACGGGGGGGCTGAGATGAAACCTGCAGCCTGAGAGGATGGGACGCACGGGGGGGCTGAAATGAAACCCGCTATTGAAATAACAATGTATAGTTTATGGAACATATGAGCCCTAACAGAGAGAAGAGAAAGACCGTCAGGAGAAAACGTTTTGAGAGCAGAGAGAGAGGGGCCTATAGTCAGTCACACCTTTAAAACCTTAAAGGAGGAGTCCACGCTAGCTAACTGGTTTATCTAAATCACCACTGATATTAGTTGTGGTTGTCTGAACTTGTGAAAATACAATATATAGTTGAGAAGTGATTTTAGTTGCCTTTCAAATGTATTCTGATTTTCTTAGTCAACCTGATGCACCAAATGTGATATATGCTGAGTTATGCTTTTGGCTTAATGCACATTGCTTACTTATTTATTATAAATTATAGGTTTCTGATTTGTGGCAATTTAAATTCCAGCTCAGTTGCAAAAATTCAATAATTGCTCTGTGAGGCGTTTACTCTTGTGTGTAACTGTTGTGGTGTAGATTAACACCAAAGGAGAGAAGGTCTGTTGAACTTTTCTTTCATGTTTCTACTCTTTTGCTCTTCATCAGATAATTATCAAAGGCGTTTTCAAAATCAATTTCATTGACTGTATCTTTCAGTGTAAATATTTTGATTATCTTTCATACTAAACCATGTTATTTCCCATTTTGCTGCATCATCAAATGTTTTGCGGACTACGCTAATTAGACAAGATTGAGGCTAAATTAGATATCTGTATTAGTAGTTAAAGGTGGGATGGTGAGGGGCCTGTGGATCAGCCATTTAGACTGTGAGCAGCTGAAGTGTTCTTGCCTCTGGCATTTCTCAACCTTCATTTCACTGAGACCATTCAGTTCTCTTGGGGGTTGTATTAGAATAAACATATATTATCAGATGATTGTATATTCCCCCCAGGCTAATGACTCTATAGTAGTGCAGTGATTCAAATACTTAACTAATTGAATTTGTTTGTTTATATTTTAATCAACTTATGTTTCATATTTATATACTTATTGACTAGTATCTACATAATTATAATTTCTTACAAAATAGGTATTTCAATATAAATAGTTATAATAACTTTTAGTTGCAAGCTTCTCCATGACATATATGGAATAATTTGTAGATGACCAAAACAAACTGAAGTATATTAGTTTTATGTGTACTTGTATTTTAGGACTAACGTCCAGCTGAAACTCACAGTTGTATGTCTACACAAGTAAAGACATTTAATATGTCCACTTGACTGAAGAACAAGTGGTCTGAAGCAGGATGCTGGTTGGATCAGTAACAGGGACTGGTCAGGAGTCTGGTTGGATCAGTAACAGAGACTGGTCGGGAGTCTGGTTGGATCAGTAACAGGGACTGGTCGGGAGTCTGGTTGGATCAGTAACAGAGACTGGTCAGGATGCTGGTTGGATCAGTAACAGAGACTGGTGGAGTCTGGTTGGATCAGTAACAGGGACTGGTCGGGAGTCTGGTTGGATCAGTAACAGGGACTGGTCAGGAGTCTGGTTGGATCAGTAACAGAGACTGGTCAGGAGTCTGGTTGGATCAGTAACAGGGACTGGTCAGGAGTCTGGTTGGATCAGTAACAGAGACTGGTCGGGAGTCTGGTTGGATCAGTAACAGGGACTGGTCAGGGAGTCTGGTTGGATCAGTAACAGGGACTGGTCAGGAGTCTGGTTGGATCAGTAACAGAGACTGGTCAGGATGCTGGTTGGATCAGTAACAGAGACTGGTCAGGAGTCTGGTTGGATCAGTAACAGGGACTGGTCAGGAGTCTGGTTGGATCAGTAACAGGGACTGGTCAGGAGTCTGGTTGGATCAGTAACAGAGACTGGTCAGGAGTCTGGTTGGATCAGTAACAGGGACTGGTCAGGAGTCTGGTTGGATCAGTAACAGAGACTGGTCGGGAGTCTGGTTGGATCAGTAACAGAGACTGGTCGGGAGTCTGGTTGGATCAGTAACAGGGACTGGTCGGGAGTCTGGTTGGATCAGTAACAGAGACTGGTCAGGAGTCTGGTTGGATCAGTAACAGAGACTGGTCAGGAGTCTGGTTGGATCAGTAACAGGGACTGGTCAGGAGTCTGGTTGGATCAGTAACAGGGACTGGTCAGGAGTCTGGTTGGATCAGTAACAGGGACTGGTCAGGAGTCTGGTTGGATCAGTAACAGGGACTGGTCAGGAGTCTGGTTGGATCAGTAACAGGGACTGGTCAGGAGTCTGGTTGGATCAGTAACAGGGACTGGTCAGGAGTCTGGTTGGATCAGTAACAGGGACTGGTCAGGATGCTGGTTGGATCAGTAACAGGGACTGGTCAGGAGTCTGGTTGGATCAGTAACAGAGACTGGTCAGGAGTCTGGTTGGATCAGTAACAGGGACTGGTCAGGAGTCTGGTTGGATCAGTAACAGAGACTGTTCAGGAGTCTGGTTGGATCAGTAACAGAGACTGGTCAGGAGTCTGGTTGGATCAGTAACAGAGACTGGTCGGGAGTCTGGTTGGATCAGTAACAGAGACTGGTCAGGAGTCTGGTTGGATCAGTAACAGAGACTGGTCGGGAGTCTGGTTGGATCAGTAACAGAGACTGGTCGGGAGTCTGGTTGGATCAGTAACAGAGACTGGTCGGGAGTCTGGTTGGATCAGTAACAGGGACTGGTCAGGAGTCTGGTTGGATCAGTAACAGGGACTGGTCGGGAGTCTGGTTGGATCAGTAACAGAGACTGGTCAGGAGTCTGGTTGGATCAGTAACAGAGACTGTTCAGGAGTCTGGTTGGATCAGTAACAGAGACTGGTCAGGAGTCTGGTTGGATCAGTAACAGAGACTGGTCGGGAGTCTGGTTGGATCAGTAACAGAGACTGGTCAGGAGTCTGGTTGGATCAGTAACAGAGACTGTTCAGGAGTCTGGTTGGATCAGTAACAGGGACTGTTCAGGAGTCTGGTTGGATCAGTAACAGAGACTGTTCAGGAGTCTGGTTGGATCAGTAACAGAGACTGGTCAGTTGGTATTACTCACTCTAGCCTGCCATATTAATTAGTAAAACCACTTTTTTCAGATGAAGTTTGGAAATCATTATTAGTCATAATAATCCACGTCAGCATCAAATCACCAACAATCTCTCAGACAGACTGTATAAGCTCATAACCGTCATCTTTATTATTTAGTAATATAGTCAAATCAACCTTATTAACCTCTCCCACAAAGACAACGATCAACTGTGATCTGTGCTTAAGATGATGAACCAGAGTCCTGATCTAAGGTGGAATGACTGCCCCCCCTAAAGGTCCTGATGAGAACTTCTCCTCTCCTCTCCTCTCCTCTCCTCTCCTCTCCTCTCCTCTCCTCTCCTCTCCTCTCCTCTCCTCTCCTCTCCTCACACTGCCACTCACCCAGAGAGAGAGAGTTCTTGATCATCCTCCAGCTCGGCTTTATCTGTCTGGGCGCTTATGATCAATTTACTCAAGATATGAGAAGTTGCTCGCTCAGAGGAAGAGAGCAGTCAATCAATGCTACTGAAATAACCCTAGTCCATTAGGAGGTAACAGGAGCTGTGTCCTTCACAGGGACTCTCTCTGAGGCTGTGGCTCCATGGCTCCAGTCTCTCTCCTCATCTTAACAGGAGCTGTGTCCTTCACATGGACTCTCTCTGAGGCTGTGGCTCCATGGCTCCAGTCTCTCTCCCCCTCTTAACAGGAGCTGTGTCCTTCACAGGGACTCTCTCTGAGGCTGTGGCTGTGGCTCCATGGCTCCAGTCTCTCTCCTCCTCTTAACAGGAGCTATGTCCTTCACAGGGACTCTCTCTGAGGCTGTGGCTCCATGGCTCCAGTCTCTCTCCCCCTCTTAACAGGAGCTGTGTACTTCACAGGGACTCTCTCTGAGGCTGTGGCTCCATGGCTCCAGTCTCTCTCCTCCTCTTAACAGGAGCTGTGTACTTCACAGGGACTCTCTCTGAGGCTGTGGCTCCATGGCTCCATGGCAGTCTCTCTCCTCCTCTTAACAGGAGCTGTGTCCTTCACAGGGACTCTCTCTCTGAGGCTGTGGCTCCATGGCTCCATGGCCAGTCTCTCTCCTCCTCTTAACAGGAGCTGTGTCCTTCACAGGGAATCTCTCTGAGGCTGTGGCTCCATGGCTCCAGTCTCTCTCCTCCTCTTAACAGGAGCTGTGTCCTTTCACAGGGACTCTCTCTGAGGCTGTGGCTCCATGGCTCCAGTCTCTCTCCTCCTCTTAACAGGAGCTGTGTCCTTCACAGGGACTCTCTCTGAGGCTGTGGCTCCATGGCTCCATGGCTCCAGTCTCTCTCCTCCTCTTAACAGGAGCTGTGTCCTTCACAGGGACTCTCTCTGAGGCTGTGGCTCCATGGCTCCAGTCTCTCTCCCCCTCTTAACAGGAGCTGTGTCCTTCACAGGGACTCTCTCTGAGGCTGTGGCTCCATGGCTCCAGTCTCTCTCCTCCTCTTAACAGGAGCTGTGTCCTTCACATGGACTCTCTCTGAGGCTGTGGCTCCATGGCTCCAGTCTCTCTCCCCCTCTTAACAGGAGCTGTGTCCTTCACAGGGACTCTCTCTGAGGCTGTGGCTCCGTGGCTCCATGGCTCCAGTCTCTCTCCTCCTCTTAACAGGAGCTATGTCCTTCACAGGGACTCTCTCTGAGGCTGTGGCTCCATGGCTCCACGGCTCCATGGCTCCAGTCTCTCTCCTCCTCTTAACAGGAGCTATGTTCTTCACAGGGACTCTCTCTGAGGCTGTGGCTCCATGGCTCCAGTCTCTCTCCTCCTCTTAACAGGAGCTGTGTCTTTCACAGGGACTCTCTCTGAGGCTGTGGCTCCATGGCTCCAGTCTCTCTCCTCATCTTAACAGGAGCTGTGTCCTTCACAGGGACTCTCTCTGAGGCTGTGGCTCCATGGCTCCAGTCTCTCTCCCCCTCTTAACAGGAGCTGTGTCCTTCACAGGGACTCTCTCTGAGGCTGTGGCTCCATGGCTCCAGTCTCTCTCCTCCTCTTAACAGGAGCTGTGTCCTTCACAGGGACTCTCTCTGAGGCTGTGGCTCCATGGCTCCAGTCTCTCTCCTCCTCTTAACAGGAGCTGTGTCCTTCACAGGGACTCTCTCTGAGGCTGTGGCTCCATGGCTCCAGTCTCTCTCCTCCTCTTAACAGGAGCTGTGTCCTTTACAGGACTCTCTCTGAGGCTGTGGCTCCATGGCTCCAGTCTCTCTCTCCTCTTAACAGGAGCTGTGTCTTCACAGGGACTCTCTCTGAGGCTGTGGCTCCATGGCTCCAGTCTCTCTCCTCCTCTTAACAGGAGCTGTGTCTTTCACAGGGACTCTCTCTCTGAGGCTGTGGCTCCATGGCTCCAGTCTCTCCTCCTCTTAACAGGAGCTATGTCCTTCACAGGGACTCTCTCTGAGGCTGTGGCTGGCTCCATGGCTCCAGTCTCTCTCTCTCCTCTTAACAGGAGCTGTGTCCTTCACAGGGACTCTCTCTGAGGCTGTGGCTCCATGGGTCCAGTCTCTCTCCTCCTCTTAACAGGAGCTGTGTCCTTCACAGGGACTCTCTCTGAGGCTGTGGCTCCATGGCTCCAGTCTCTCTCCTCCTCTTAACAGGAGCTGTGTCCTTCACAGGGACTCTCTCTGAGGCTGTGGCTTCCATGGCTCAGTCTCTCTCCTCCTCTTAACAGGAGCTGTGTCCTTCACAGGGACTCTCTCTGAGGCTGTGGCTCCATGGCTCCAGTCTCTCTCCTCCTCTTAACAGGAGCTGTGTCCTTCACAGGGACTCTCTCTGAGGCTGTGGCTCCATGGCTCCAGTCTCTCTCCCCCTCTTAACAGGAGCTGTGTCCTTCACAGGGACTCTCTCTGAGGCTGTGGCTCCATGGCTCCAGTCTCTCCTCCTCTTAACAGGAGCTGTGTCCTTCACAGGGACTCTCTCTGAGGCTGTGGCTCCATGGCTCCCAGTCTCTCTCTCCTCTTAACAGGAGCTGTGTCCTTTCACAGGGATCTCTCTGAGGCTGTGGCTCCATGGCTCCAGTCTCTCTCCCCCTCCTAACAGGAGCTGTATCCTTCACAGGGACTCTCTCTGAGGCTGAGGCTCCATGGCTCCATGGCTCCAGTCTCTCTCCCCCTCCTAACAGGAGCTGTATCCTTCACAGGGACTCTCTCTGAGGCTGAGGCTCCATGGCTCCAGTCTCTCTCCTCCTCTAACAGGAGCTGTGTCCTTCACAGGGACTCTCTCTGAGGCTGTGGCTCCATGGCTCCAGTCTCTCTCCTCCTCTTAACAGGAGCTGTGTCCTTCACAGGGACTCTCTCTGAGGCTGTGGCTCCGTGGCTCCAGTCTCTCTCCTCATCTTAACAGGAGCTGTGTCCTTCACAGGGACTCTCTCTGAGGCTGTGGCTCCATGGCTCCAGTCTCTCTCCTCCTCTTAACAGGAGCTGTGTCCTTCACAGGGACTCTCTCTGAGGCTTAGGCTCCATGGCTCCATGGCTCCAGTCTCTCCTCCACCAGAGGATTGGCTGAACGTCTTCCTCCTTGCCCAACTAAAATATAGTTTTACAGCGTCATATCTACACATCCCTCTCCTCTCTTCTTGTCTCAGCCGCCACGGGGCTTTGAAGCCACTAGTGTCCCTGCCTAAACAGCCGTGCTGCTGTGTGGAGCCAGCCTCTGTGTCCCTTAAAGACATAATTGTATCAAAAGTCCCCCAATCTTTTTGAGGAGGAAAGGCGATACCTCAAAGCTGCTTTTGTTTCTTGGGGCCGAGTGGATAGGGAGCGGACCCTGACAGACCCCCGGCCTCCACCTGCTGTGCATGCCTCTCTCTCAACCACAGATTATTACACAAAACATCTGCTCTGTGGTCAGGAGCCATGTCATCTGGCTCAGGAATATTCGCTGTGTGTATCATCTTCACTTAAGCCCCTTTTTCCTCTAATGTTTGATGTGTTGTTGCAGGAAGGAGGGTATTACTGGGCAATGAGGAAGAGTAGCATTTAAAGAAGAAGCGAAGAGATACAGGACAACATCATGCCACAGTAATGAGTACTGGAGCTGTTTTGTATTAATCATTTAGTGGAATATACATTGATTATGATTACATTTAAACTCCTACAGTTGGCAAATTAACTCTAAAAGCAGAGTTACATAATGTTTTCAACACTTAAGTGTTAATTTAACACATTAAGGTACACTAGTATATTTGCTGTAAAAAGGAAGCATACTGTACATGACATTGTTCCAGAATTAACGGTCATTCTATTAACAGAATTTGGTTTATGGATTATGGTGGGATTCATGAAAGTAAATGTTTTGTCATGTACATTGATGACAAAGGCAGTAATGCATAAAAATGATCACGTAGGTATGAGTTGGAGTGATGTCGATCTTCAATTTCCAATAATACAGCACAGATGTGACTAGAAGAGGGAAAGACAGACACAGTGGAACATATTATTATTATTATTATTATTATTATTATTATTATTATTATTATTATTATTATTAACACACAGTATACTGTACTCCACCCAGCTAACACTCCACTATCCTGAACACACCTGCTGGGCACAACAGTTTAGAGCTGTGTGGTGTGTGTGTGTGTGTGTGGTGTGTGTGTGTGGTGTGTGTGTGTGTGTGTGTGTGTGTGTGTGTGTGTGTGTGTGTGTGGTGTGTGTGTGGTGTGTGGTGTGTGTGTGTGTGGTGTGTGTGTGTGTGTGTGTGTGTGTGTGTGTGTGTGTGTGTGTGTGTGTGGTGGTGTGTGTGTGTGTGTGTGTGTGTGTGTGTGTGTGTGTGTGTGTGTGTGTGTGTGTGTGTGTGTGTGTGTGTGTGTGTGTGTGGTGTTGTGTGTGTGTGTGTGTGTGTGTGTGTGTGTGTGTGTGTGTGTGTGTGTGTGTGTGTGTGTGTGTGTGTGTGTGTGTGTGTGTGTGTGTGTGTGTGTGTGTGTGTGTGTGTGTGTGTGTGTGTGTGTGTATGTGTGTGTGTGTGTGTGTGTGTGTGTGTGTGTGTGTGTGTGTGTGTGTGTGTGTGTGTGTGTGTGTGTGTGTGTGTGTGTGTGTGTGTGTGTGTGTGTGTGTGTGTGTGTGTGTGTGTGTGTGTGGTGTGTCAGTTGCTATTAGGGCTGTAATGAGACAGCTTCCATCCCTTTCCCACTTTTGTTCACTCCATATTTGAAGCGCTGACGTAGACGCCCTGACATTCAGACACTTCTGTCAGAACCACAGGTGTGTGATTCACTCATCTGGCTGGTGAACCTCTGTGAACCACTGTGAACCACTATGAATCCCTGGGAACCACTATAAATCCCTGAGAACCACTATGAATCCCTGGGATCCACTGTGAACCACTGTGAACCACTATGAATCCCTGGGAACCACTATGAATCCCTGGGAACCACTATGAATCCCTGGGAACCACTATGAATCCCTGGGAACCACTGTGAACCACTGTGAACCACTATGAATCCCTGGGAACCACTATGAATCCCTGAAAACCACTATAAATCCCTGAGAACCACTATGAATCCCTGGGAACCACTGTGAACCACTGTGAACCACTATGAATCCCTGGGAACCACTATGAATCCCTGGGAACCACTATGAATCCCTGGGAACCACTCTGAATCCCTGGGAACCACTATGAATCCCTGGGAACCACTATGAATCCCTGGGAACCACTATGAATCCCTGGGAACCACTATGAATCACTACGAACCACTATGAATCCCTACGAACCTCTGTAAACCTCTATGATGTTTTACAGTAGCGTTGTACTAGTGTCTATAGCTCAGTTGGTAAAGCTTGTAGCTTGAAACGCCACGATAGTGGGTTTGATTCCCGGGACCACCCTTATGTGAAATGCATGCATGACTGTAAGTGGCTTTGGATAAAGTTATTGTTGTATAATCTCTCTGGTCCTCTCTTCAGATGATCCATCACAACACCTATAGACAGTCATTACCGTTGTGTTTCTCTAGGCCTCGGGACCCCTAGGTGCTGTTGTCCAATGAAAACTCCTGATTGTACAGTGTGATATTGTTAAGCCGGGTCGTCTCTCCTCTGTCATACCATGTTAGACGGTTGTTCCTTATATCATGTCTTGTGACTCCTTTAGCTTTTCAAAACACAATATGTTTTCATGGTGCTGGGAGCAACAACACAGAGGTAACGCTATAAGATCAAACATTACCTTCTTACCCTCTGAACCCAGGCCTCATGCATCACATATTGTCAAGGAAAGCGGCAACATCACTACTGCCAGCACCAGTACAGCTGTTTGGCCCAACTATTCAAAGCAATATCACAGCAGTGTTGAGGACTACCTTTTAAACGGGGAGGCTTTATCCAAACTGTCATCAAGATAATTCACTTAACAACAATACCTTCCATTGGTTCAGCTGTAGCTCACATATATAGTGTTTGTCTATTGGAGCCGACGTAGGGCGGCAGGTAGCTTAGTGTTTAAGAGCGTTGTGCCAGTAACCGAAAGGTCGCTGGTTCTAATCCCGAGCCGACTAGGTGAAAAATCTGTCGATGTGCCCTTGAGCAAGGCACTTAACCCTAATTGCTCCTGTAAGTCGCTCTGGATAAGAGCGTCTGCTAAATGACTTAAATGTAAAACAACATATCTGATCTAACATGGATGCCCTGGGACATCAACACAATACTGGCCAGCTGCTTTTGTCAAAAAATGTCCCGACCACAAGGAAGGAACTTGAACTTCAAATAAAGACGGTCTACTGTAATTCACTGTGTAATCTCAGAAATCAGACAGAGTGTTTGTCATTTCTGATCGGATTGAGCCCAGATGTAACAATATTACGTCTATTATCAATGCTATGTTGCCTTTGGCCATCGGCCAAATGTGGCCCACAAATCAGGGCTGATTTAATAAATGCATTGGGCCGAGTTGTTAGACTGGAGTGGAGACAACAGGGTCATGTAAATGTAAATGTAAACTGTTTAAACACAGAAACACACTGGCTGGACTTTAAAATAATAACAACAAATGGGATTATACTGTAGTTCAGCAAACTGTTCTTTGTAACGACACTAGATAACACAATTGTCTTGTTTTCATGAACAACTATCATCTATAAACTGCTATTAAAACTGTGTGCATGTAGCACTAGCACACACCAACTGTCTCTTGATGCATGGTCCCTCTGACACACTGGAAGATAGCTTCAACTGTACATTCTGCTAACCAGGAAAGCTAGCTTCAACAGCACATTCTGCTAACAGCTAGCTTCAACTATACATTCTGCTAACAGCTAGCTTACACTGTACATTCTGCTAACAGCTAGCTTACACTGTACATTCTGCTAACAGCTAGCTTACACTGTACATTCTGCTAACAGCTAGCTTACACTGTACATTCTGCTAACAGCTAGCTTACACTGCACATTCTGCTAACAGCTAGCTTCAACTGTACATTCTGCTAACAGCTAGCTTACACTGCATATTCTGCTAACAGCTAGCTTAAACTGTACATTCTGCTAACAGCTAGCTTACACTGCACATTCTGCTAACAGCTAGCTTACACTGTACATTCTGCTAACAGCTAGCTTCAACTGTACATTCTGCTAACCAGGAAAGCTAGCTTCAACAGCACATTCTGCTAACAGCTAGCTTACACTGTAAATTCTGCTAACAGCTAGCTTACACTGTACATTCTGCTAACAGCTAGCTTCAACTGTACATTCTGCTAACAGCTAGCTTACACTGCACATTCTGCTAACAGCTAGCTTACACTGTACATTCTGCTAACAGCTAGCTTCAACTGTACATTCTGCTAACAGCTAGCTTCAACTGTACATTCTGCTAACAGCTAGCTTACACTGCACATTCTGCTAACAGCTAGCTTACACTGCACATTCTGGTAACAGCTAGCTTACACTGTACATTCTGCTAACAGCTAGCTTACACTGCACATTCTGGTAACAGCTAGCTTACACTGTACATTCTGCTAACAGCTAGCTTACACTGCACATTCTGCTAACAGCTAGCTTCAACTGTACATTCTGCTAACAGCTAGCTTCAACTGTACATTCGGCTAACAGCTAGCTTCAACTGTACATTCTGCTAACAGCTAGCTTACACTGCACATTCTGCTAACAGCTAGCTTACACTGTACATTCTGCTAACAGCTAGCTTCAACTGTACATTCTGCTAACAGCTAGCTTCAACTGTACATTCGGCTAACAGCTAGCTTCAACTGTACATTCTGCTAACAGCTAGCTTCAACTGTACATTCTGCTAACAGCCAGCTTCAACTGTACTGTACATTCGGCTGACCGGGAAAGCTACCTTCAACCTTACATTCTGTTAAACAGGAAAGCTATCTTCAACTGTACATTATGCTAACAGCTAGCTTTAACTGTACATTAAGCTAAACAGGAAAGCTAGCTTCAACTGTACATTTTGCTAACCAGGAAAGATAGCTTCAACTGCACATTCTGCTAACAGCTAGCTTCAACTGCACATTCTGCTAACAGCTAGCTTCAACTGTACATTCTGCTAACAGCTTGCTTCAACGGTACATTCTGCTAACCAGGAAAGCTAGCTTAAACGGTTCAGAGGCAGCAGTCCCTTCAGTCTCAGGGCAGTGGATCAGGCCCAGAGTACCTCAACTACAACACTATCTCTGCTGCTGTGACCCTGTTCTGTACCTGACGCAGTGCTATGATGTGTACTGAGCTGGCTGCCTTTGAAAATGACACGCCTTGCCTTATTAGAGCTTGTTGTCCCTTAACTTTAAATTCCATCAAACGACATGGGAGTTGATGCTCTCACATCAGTCAGACAGACATGAAAGAACATCGCTAATTACTGCACACTGAGTCATGATCGCTGCTATCAAAGTTAGTTTTTTTTTTTTTTTATATAAAAAGCAAAAAATATATATTCTGTGTGTGAAATATCATCCCTGTGGACGTTATTTAGTATATCTGTAGAATCTGTGTGAATGTATTCATCAAACAGTGTGAAACTTTGCTAAATTAATGAGTATAGTGATGGATTTATTATTTCAAAACAGGCTTGTATAATGGTCACATATGTAGACCACGTTCACTACTGTCGTGGAATTTATTTTCTAAATAAAAAACTACTCTAATCTCTTTTACATCCTAATGAAATATTTCAATTTTCCTAATTTATGCAAGTCGTTATCGGGAAACTATTTTTAGAGGACAACCTTCGCTCATATACCCTGATTGATTGAGTAAAATAATCAATCTGAGATATTAACCGTACCAGAGGATGATTATGAAGATGGAGAATCACTCAGAACTCTCATCCTCAATGATGCTAAACAAACAACCACTGCTTGGTAGACCGATCTGTTTACTGTCCAAAAATCATAGCTAATTATTTCAAGCAACATGCTGATCAATTCTTCTAATAACATCATTCAGCATTTAGCTACCCAGGGTAAATGAGATTCAGGCAATGTTTTTAAGCTCAACTATGGACCTCGAAGCCAGTTCCACTGCATTTTTTCAATGTTCCCCTCTAATCAAGGACTTATTTAAATCTGGAACACCAGGTGTGTGCATTTAATGATCAGGTTGAACAGAAATCTAGCAGGCTCCGGACCTCAGAAGGTAAGAGTTGAATACCCCTGATCTAGTGGTTACATGGATTTCACTGCACTGAGAAGAATTAGATGTCAAATTCCCCACTAACATAGGATATCATAGGCCTCTTCAAAATGACAAACTTTTCAATAAAATGCTTGTAATATGTAATTTAATAAAATGCTCCACGATCCAGATCATCTGTTTCCTGTTTCCTGTGTGAGACAGCTTTAATGGACTACACGGCTGGAATTTAGGGAAAGTTCTGCAATCTGTGTGAGCTCTGTATTCCTGAGTTCCAGAGACTGGTGTGCAAATCCCAGAGATAATGACCACTCATGAGCATTTCTGAACCTTCAGCTCTCTTTCCCCACCTGGTTCCTCCAAGGGGAAAACTTCCAAATCGCTCTTTAGATCAGTTGATCTCCTCAGGCCCATTACGACAGTGCTGAGACGGAGGAGGAGTTGAAAAGAACGTTTCCCATCACCTCAGAAGGAGGCTCAGCCAGGACCAAAGTGATAGTAAATCATTCTGATCTGCTGTAGCCCATCTGAACAGGCTTCTGCTTTTAACATCGCACAACTTTGAGGGAGGAAGTGCATCGAGTTGATCACACCAAAGAGTTCTCATAGAGTAGGGTAACAAACTACTACTACTACAGACTATAGAGGTGAGGAGGGTAACAGACTACTACTACAGACTATAGAGGTGAGGAGGGTAACAGACTACTACTACTACAGACTATAGAGGTGAGGAGGGTAACAGACTACTACTACTACAGACTATAGAGGTGAGGAGGGTAACAGACTACTACTACAGACTACATATAGAATACTCCATTCAGAGCCCCACCCCAACACCAGACTTAAAGCAGACATGATATAGTATGTGACAACAGTTGGTGCGATTATTCGCAAATGGAAGAAACACAAAATAACTGTCAATATCCCTCGGCCTGGGGCTCCATGCAAATCTCACCTCGTGGAGTTGCAATGATCATGAGAATGGTGAGGAATCAGCCCAGAACTACACGGGAGGATCTTGTCAATGATCTCAAGGCAGCTGGGACCATAGTCACCAAGAAAACAATTGGTAACACACTACGCCGTGAAGGACTGAAATCTGCAGTGCCCGCAAGGTCCCCCTGCTCAAGAAAGCATACATATACATGCCCGTCTGAAGTTTTGCCAATGAATATATTAATGATTCAGAGGAGAACTGGGTGACAGTGTTGTGGTCAGATGAGACCAAAATGGAGCTCTTTGGCATCAACTCATCTCGCCGTGTTTGGAGGAGGAGGAATGCTGCCTATGACCCCAAGAACACCATCCCCACCGTCAAACATGGAGGTGGAAACATTATGCTTTGGGACGATGGACGGGGCCATGTACCGTCAAATCTTGGGTGAGAACCTCCTTCCCTCAGCCAGGGCATTGAAAATGGGTAGTGGATGGCTATTCCAGCAGACAAGTGACCCAAAACATACGGCCAAGGCAACAAAGGAGTGGCTCAAGAAGAAGCACATTAAGGTCCTGGAGTGGCCTAGCCAGTCTCAGACCTTAATCCCATAGAAAATCTGTGGAGGGAGCTGAAGGTTCGAGTTGTCAAATGTCAGCCTCGAAACCTTAATGACTTGGAGAAGATCTGCAAAGAGGAGTGGGACAAAATTCCTCCTGAGATGTGTGCAAACCTGGTGGCCAACTACAAGAAACGTCTGACCTCTGTGATTGCCAACAAGGGTTTGCCGCAAGTACTAAGTCATGTTTTGCAGAGGGGTCAAATACTTATTTAACTCATTAAAATGCAAATCAATTGATAACATTTTTGACATGCGTTTTTCTAGATTTTTTTGTTGTTATTCTGTCTCTCACTGTTCAAATAAAACTACCATTAAAATTATAGACTGATCATGTCTTTGTCAGTGGGCAAATGTACAAAATCAGCATGGGATCAAATACTTTTTTCCCCTCACTGTATGTCTCTCCAGTATCTTAGAAAACGTTTTAAAAAATGGATATCCTGAAATCTGTCAACTTCAGGAATGTCCAAAACATGTGTAATAAAGTAGGAGGAGCCTGCTGACGTCGGTCACAAGTTGGATCTGTTTCTGGGCTAATCTTGGATACATTTTTGCTTTTGACCAATGCAGCCGATTAACTATTTTTAATTGAATTACAACATGTCAGACATATAGATGAAGAATGTATTTTCTGAATCATACTAAATCCTAAATCCTCTTCCCATTGGTTCTTAAGAGAGTCCAGGGATTCCAGATTGTGCAAGTTTAATAACGTATAGACCAAGCCTATGCCCCCTTTGATATATGCCATATTCAAATCCAAGATGTTATTTGTAAGTTCCCCTAGGCGTTGAATATTGCACGTCCTTAATCTTGCGCTGTACAAAATACTTTGACCCCTTAGATAGGTCTTCACTGATTCCCGTACTGTCGTAGGAGACAATACAGGGGTTTGGTTAAACTCAAGAAACGGCTCCATTTGAGATGATGTAAAAACAACAAAGGTTTCTTCTGATAGCAGTAGCGAGTTAAGGGCGATAATTAGGCTGTGTATTTGGTATAAGTAGTTTCATAGTAAGGATAGGAGAATGATCCGAATTGACCATATATTGGTAATCACACTCCGTGATAAGTGGCAGAAATCTATTGTCTCGGAAAAAGTAATCTATACGTGAGAAGGTCTTATGAACTGGAGAGAAAAAAGTATACTCCCTAGCTCACACACAGTATTTACATGAATTAGGGATATCATATGAAACATTACTTTATAATCAGCAGGAGAGATGTTGTTTTAAACATTTCCAGCCCTTCCCTAGCTTAATGATTTATAAGCCTGCAGTATTCAGAGTCACACTTGAGTTACTTTTGACTCGTGGCTGTTATACACAGGGGCTAACAGAACCACCAGCCTACAAGCTCTTCATCATTGACCTCAGAACCACCAGGCTACAAGCTCTTCATCATTGACCTCAGAACCACCAGGCTACAAGCTCTTCATCATTGACCTCAGAACCACCAACCTACAAGCTCTTCATCATTGACCTCAGAACCACCAGGCTACAAGTTCTTCATCATTGACCTCAGAACCACCAGGCTACAAGCTCTTCATCATGGACCTCAGAACAACCAGGCTACAAGTTCTTCATCATTGACCTCAGAACCACCAGGCTACAAGCTCTTCATCATTGACCTCAGAACCACCAGGCTACAAGCTCTTCATCATTGACCTCAGAACCACCAGGCTACAACTCTTCATCATTGACCTCAGAACCACCAGGCTACAAGCTCTTCATCATTGACCTCAGAACCACCAGGCTACAAGCTCTTCATCATTGACCTCAGAACCACCAGGCTACAAGCTCTTCATCATTGACCTCAGAACCACCAGGCTACAAGCTCTTCATCATTGACCTCAGAACCACCAGGCTACAAGCTCTTCATCATTGACCTCAGAACCACCAACCTACAAGCTCTTCATCATTGACCTCAGAACCACCAGGCTACAAGTTCTTCATCATTGACCTCAGAACCACCAGGCTACAAGCTCTTCATCATGGACCTCAGAACAACCAGGCTACAAGTTCTTCATCATTGACCTCAGAACCACCAGGCTACAAGCTCTTCATCATTGACCTCAGAACCACCAGGCTACAAGCTCTTCATCATTGACCTCAGAACCACCAGGCTACAACTCTTCATCATTGACCTCAGAACCACCAGGCTACAAGCTCTTCATCATTGACCTCAGAACCACCAGGCTACAAGCTCTTCATCATTGACCTCAGAACCACCAGGCTACAAGCTCTTCATCATTGACCTCAGAACCACCAGGCTACAAGCTCTTCATCATTGACCTCAGGTCCTGCTCTAGACTGTCTTAGTGATTTAGTTCTCTGCTGAAACAATCTTTATGAGCAATTAAGCTGTCGTGAAATCTTACAGGTCTTCTTTAATGAATATCTTGGACAGCATTTATGTTGACTGCTATACCTGCGTGTCCTGCCATGGTCCAGTCCAGCTGCTATAGAACCACTGCTACCTGCAGAACTCAAGAGGTAATGGCCCAAAAGACTGTAACCTTTATAGACAGTTGTTAAAAGAAATTGCTTGCATGGAGAACTCAAAACATCAGAATTTGATCTTGCATATCTTGATCAACCCTCCATGTGGCCCCTGTATCTAATGTTAATGCACAGCCTGGGAGTAAAACTTTACTGGAGACAGTTCATTACTTAAGTAGCCAATGCATGCACTTTGCTTTTTGTGAATAAATTATCTGAAGTAAAAAATAAATCAATGCATATTTAGAACACATATGTTACTGGATTAGGACAAGTTGCAAGGAGCAGGTGCATTAATAAATGGAGAAAGTGAGGATTCATTACTGTATTGATGTCAGGAATGTATCCATCCAAATTACAAACAAATGCAAATGTCTGGACATCATCAAGTGCAGTACTCTGATAGATTGCACCAGGTAATTACCATGCATTCCACAAACATCTCCACCTAACTACTGCCGGCTACCATCAATTCAGAAATCCTAAAGTGTTTTGGATCCAGGCATGCCAACGTTGTAAACATGGAACACATTATGTCAGGGAATCTCTATCTGGTTTCGACTTGATCTAAAGCTACGGAGGTAAGAAGCACACAATGTCTTTGACAAATGAACATTAACGTCTCAGGAAGATCTTTAATAGCTTCACTTAATTGGCCTTTAAGGCCGGGCACCAATTAATAATCAATGGTGTCAGGGGAGACCGGCCTCTCTGTGTTTAAAGCAGTACACGACTGCATTATATTCATATTTATTCTAAGTAGGTCTTCATTGTAATTGGCATGTTATTAGAGCAAAGGCTTTTAGTCTGTATCAAAGTAATTAAATTAAAAAGTGAAATATAGATCTGTCTGGGAGAAACAAACAAGGCCAGTGTAATAAGACAGGAACACTCTGGTTAAGAACCTCATTATTCCTGCTCCTCTTTGAGGAAAACAGCCTGCTCAGCTGTGCTCAGCTCAGGAGAATATGACTGTGTAGCCCACTGTGTACCGCCTCATAGCTGACACAATAGAACCACCTCATCAATCTACTCTCCTCATCCGCCTGCTTGGCTAATCTCACTGTCTGGCAGTGATGGGGAGGTTCCTTCGTGACTGGAACAATATACCCAAACTATTTTATATCAATATACAGAGGAACTCACATCTCTTCAATAACCAGAGGAACCAGCTCACCTCTCTTCCCTCTCCAGTACTCAGTCAGTCGGTCAGTCAGTCAGGAGTAATCCTGAGGTCATTAGTTATCTAACAGAGGAACCAGCTCACATCTCTTCCCTCTGTTGGGACATTGCTGTGGGGACTTGATTCCATTCAGCCACAAGAGCATTAGTGAGGTCGGGCACTGATGTTGGGCGATTAGGCCTGGCTCGCAGTTGGTGTTCCAATTAATCTCAAAGCTGTTCGACGGGGTTGAGGTCAGGGCTCTGTGCAGGCCAGTCAAGTTCTTCCACACTTATCTTGACAAGCCATTTCTGTATGGACCTCACATTGTGCACATGTTGATGCTGAAACAGGAAAGGGCCTTCCCCAAACTGTTGCCTTAAAGTTGGAAGCACAGAATCATCTAGAATGTCATTGTAGGCTGCAGCATTAAGATTTCCCTTCACTGGAACTAAGGGGCCTCGCCTGAACCATGAAAAACAGCCCCAGACCATTATTCCTCCTCCACCAAACTTTACAGTTGGCACTATGCATTGGGGCAGGTATCGTTCTCCTGGCATCCGCCAAACCCAGATTCGTCCGTTGGACTGCCAGATGGTGAAGCGTGATTCATCACTCCAGAGAATGCATTTCCACTGCTCCAGAGTCCAATGGCGGCGAGCTTTACACCACTCCAGCCGACGCTTGGCATTGCGCATGGTAATCTTAGGCTTTTGTGCGGCTGCTCGGCCATGGAAACCCATTTCATGAAGCTCCTGATGAACAGTTATTGTGCTGACGTTGCTTCCAGAGGCAGTTTGGAACTCGGTAGTGAGTGTTGCAACCAAGGACAGACAATTTTTACGCAATACGCGCTTCAGCACTCGGCGGTCCCGTTCTGTGAGCTTGTGTGGCCTACCACTTCGCGGCTGAGCCGTTGTTGCTCCTTGACGTTTCCACTTCACAATAACCGGGGCAGCTCTAGCAGGGCAGACATTTGACGAACTGACTTGTTGGAAAGGTCGCATCCAATGACGGTGCCACGTTGAAAGTCACTAAGCTATTCAGTAAGGCCATTCTACTACCAATGTTTGTCTATGGAGATTGCATGTCTGTGTGCTCGATTTTATACACCTGTCAGCAACGGGTGTGGCTGAAATAGCCGATTCCACTCATTTGAAGGGGTGTCCACATACTGCTGTATATATAGTGTACTTATGGATTGCAACTTCTGCTAGAAACCTGCTTTTTTCCTCAAAGGCTATTGTCCTTATCTTCTTTATAATGTAACCATGTTATCAGTGGCTGGATAATGAATCTGTCTACATGTCATTGGAAAGTGAAATTAGCAACAAATACATTCAGTTTACAATGAGAAACGTGTTAGGTCACATGATGTCTAAAGCAAGACATTCTAATTACACTGACGTTGCTCTAACATTAAGTTCCTGGGTGAAATATTCAGTTTGTTCTTCAACTAAAGCCGTATAACTTCAGGAACAAGAAAATCACAGATATACAGATATTTATCTATTAAGAATGAATCTCCAGACTGGGGAAACAGTAGAATGAGTCTCCAGACTGGGGAAACATGTTGAATGAGTCTCCAGACTGGGGAAACAGTAGAATGAGTCTCCAGACTGGGGAAACAGTAGAATGAGTCTCCAGACTGGGGAAACAGTAGAATGAGTCTCCAGACTGGGGAAATAGTAGAATGAGTCTCCAGACTGGGGAAACAGTAGAATTGAGTCTCCAGACTGGGGAAACAGTAGAATGAGTCTCCAGACTGGGGAAACAGTAGAATGAGTCTCCAGACTGGGGAAACAGTAGAATGAGTCTCCAGACTGGGGAAACAGTAGAATGAGTCTCCAGACTGGGGGAAACAGTAGAATGAGTCTCCAGACTGGGGAAACAGTAGAATGAGTCTCAGACTGGGGAAACAGTAGAATGAGTCTCCAGACTGGGGAAACAGTAGAATGAGTCTCCAGACTGGGGAAACAGTAGAATGAGTCTCCAGACTGGGGAAACAGTAGAATGAGTCTCCAGACTGGGGAAACAGTAGCTTGAGTCTCCAGACTGGGGAAACAGTAGAATGAGTCTCCAGACTGGGGAAACAGTAGAATGAGTCTCCAGACTGGGGGAAACAGTAGAATGAGTCTCAGTCTGGGGAAACAGTAGAATGAGTCTCAGACTGGGGAAACAGTAGACTGAGTCTCCAGACTGGGGAAACAGTAGAATGAGTCTCCAGACTGGGGAAACAGTAGAATGAGTCTCCAGACTGGGGAAACAGTAGAATGAGTCTCCAGTCTGGGGAAACAGTAGAATGAGTCTCCAGACTGGGGAAACAGTAGAATGAGTCTCCAGACTGGGGAAACAGTAGAATGAGTCTCCAGACAGGGGAAACAGTAGAATGAGTCTCCAGACTAGGGAAACAGTAGAATGAGTCTCCAGACAGACTGGGGAAACAGTAGAATGAGTCTCCAGACTGGGGAAACAGTAGAATGAGTCTCCAGACTGGGGAAACAGTAGAATGAGTCTCCAGACTGGGGAAACAGTAGAATGAGTCTCCAGACTGGGGAAACAGTAGAATGAGTCTCCAGACTGGGGAAACAGTAGCTTGAGTCTCCAGACTGGGGAAACAGTAGAATGAGTCTCCAGACTGGGGAAACAGTAGAATGAGTCTCCAGACAGGGGAAACAGTAGAATGAGTCTCCAGACTGGGGAAACAGTAGAATGAGTCTCCAGACTGGGAAACAGTAGAATGAGTCTCCAGACTGGGGAAACAGTAGCTTGAGTCTCAGACTGGGGAAACAGTAGAATGAGTCTCCAGACTGGGGAAACAGAATGAGTCTCCAGACTGGGGAAACAGTTGAATGAGTCTCCAGACTGGGGAAACAGTAGAATGAGTCTCCAGACTGGGGAAACAGTAGAATGAGTCTCCAGACTGGGGGAAACAGTTGAATGAGTCTCCAGACTGGGGAAACAGTAGAATGAGTCTCCAGACTGGGGAAACAGTAGAATGAGTCTCCAGACTGGGGAAACAGTAGAATGAGTCTCCAGACTGGGGAAACAGTAGAATGAGTCTCCAGACTGGGGGAAACAGTAGAATGAGTCTCCAGACTGGGGAAACAGTAGAATGAGTCTCCAGACTGGGGAAACAGTAGAATGAGTATCCAGACTGGGGAAACAGTAGAATGAGTCTCCAGACTGGGGAAACAGTTGAATGAGTCTCCAGACTGGGGAAACAGTAGAATGAGTCTCCAGACTGGGGAAACAGTTGAATGAGTCTCCAGACTGGGGAAACAGTAGAATGAGTCTCCAGACTGGGGAAACAGTTGAATGAGTCTCCGGACTGGGGAAACAGTAGAATGAGTCTCCAGACTGGGGAAACAGTAGAATGAGTCTGCAGACTGGGGAAACAGTAGAATGAGTCTCCAGACTGGGGAAACAGTAGAATGAGTCTCCAGACTGGGGAAACAGTAGAATGAGTCTCCAGACTGGGGAAACAGTAGAATGAGTCTCCAGACTGGGGAAACAGTAGAATGAGTCTCCAGACTGGGGAAACAGTAGAATGAGTCTCCAGACTGGGGAAACAGTAGAATGAGTCTCCAGACTGGGGAAACAGTAGAATGAGTCTCCAGACTGGGGGAAACAGTTGAATGAGTCTCCAGACTGGGGAAACAGTAGAATGAGTCTCCAGACTGGGGAAACAGTAGAATGAGTCTCCAGACTAAGTCTCAGACTGGGGAAACAGTAGAATGAGTCTCCAGACTGGGGAAACAGTAGAATGAGTCTCCAGACTGGGGAAACAGTAGAATGAGTCTCCAGACTGGGGAAACAGTAGAATGAGTCTCAGACTGGGGAAACAGTAGAATGAGTCTCCAGACTGGGGAAACAGTAGAATGAGTCTCCAGACTGGGGAAACAGTAGAATGAGTCTCCAGACTGGGGGAAACAGTAGAATGAGTCTCCAGACTGGGGAAACAGTAGAATGAGTCTCCAGACTGGGGAAACAGTTGAATGAGTCTCCAGACTGGGGAAACAGTAGAATGAGTCTCCAGACTGGGGAAACAGTAGAATGAGTCTCCAGACTGGGGAAACAGTAGAATGAGTCTCCAGACTGGGGAAACAGTAGAATGAGTCTCCAGACTGGGGAAACAGTAGAATGAGTCTCCAGACTGGGGAAACAGTAGAATGAGTCTCCAGACTGGGGAAACAGTAGAATGAGTCTCCAGACTGGGGAAACAGTAGAATGAGTCTCCAGACTGGGAAACAGTAGAATGAGTCTCCAGACTGGGGAAACAGTAGAATGAGTCTCCAGACTGGGGAAACAGTAGAATGAGTCTCCAGACTGGGGAAACAGTAGAATGAGTCTCCAGACTGGGGAAACAGTAGAATGAGTCTCAGACTGGGGAAACAGTAGAATGAGTCTCCAGGACTGGGGAAACAGTAGAATGAGTCTCCAGACTGGGGAAACAGTAGAATGAGTCTCCAGACTGGGGAAACAGTAGAATGAGTCTCCAGACTGGGGAAACAGTAGAATGAGTCTCCAGACTGGGGAAACAGTAGAATGAGTCTCCAGACTGGGGGAAACAGTAGAATGAGTCTCCAGACTGGGGAAACAGTAGAATGAGTCTCCAGACTGGGAAACAGTAGAATGAGTCTCCAGACTGGGGAAACAGTAGAATGAGTCTCCAGACTGGGGAAACAGTAGAATGAGTCTCCAGACTGGGGAAACAGTAGAATGAGTCTCCAGACTGGGGAAACAGTAGAATGAGTCTCAGACTGGGGAAACAGTAGACTGAGTCTCCAGACTGGGGAAACAGTAGAATGAGTCTCCAGACTGGGGAAACAGTAGAATGAGTCTCCAGACTGGGGAAACAGTAGAATGAGTCTCCAGACTGGGGAAACAGTAGAATGAGTCTCAGACTGGGGAAACAGTAGAATGAGTCTCCAGACTGGGGAAACAGTAGAATGAGTCTCCAGACTGGGGAAACAGTAGAATGAGTCTCCAGACTGGGGAAACAGTAGAATGAGTCTCCAGACTGGGGAAACAGTAGAATGAGTCTCCAGACTGGGAAACAGTAGAATGAGTCTCAGACTGGGGAAACAGTAGAATGAGTCTCCAGACTGGGGAAACAGTAGAATGAGTCTCCAGACTGGGGAAACAGTAGAATGAGTCTCCAGACTGGGAAACAGTAGAATGAGTCTCCAGACTGGGAAACAGTAGAATGAGTCTCCAGACTGGGGAAACAGTAGAATGAGTCTCCAGACTGGGGAAACAGTAGAATGAGTCTCCAGACTGGGGAAACAGTAGAATGAGTCTCCAGACTGGGGAAACAGTAGAATGAGTCTCCAGACTGGGGAAACAGTAGAATGAGTCTCCAGACTGGGGAAACAGTAGAATGAGTCTCCAGACTGGGGAAACAGTAGAATGAGTCTCCAGACTGGGGAAACAGTAGAATGAGTCTCAGACTGGGGAAACAGTAGAATGAGTCTCCAGACTGGGGAAACAGTAGAATGAGTCTCAGACTGGGGAAACAGTAGAATGAGTCTCCAGACTGGGGAAACAGTTGAATGAGTCTCCAGACTGGGGAAACAGTAGAATGAGTCTCCAGACTGGGGAAACAGTAGAATGAGTCTCCAGACTGGGGAAACAGTAGAATGAGTCTCCAGACTGGGGAAACAGTAGAATGAGTCTCCAGACTGGGGAAACAGTAGAATGAGTCTCCAGACTGGGGAAACAGTAGAATGAGTCTCCAGACTGGGGAAACAGTAGAATGAGTCTCCAGACTGGGGAAACAGTAGAATGAGTCTCCAGACTGGGGAAACAGTAGAATGAGTCTCCAGACTGGGGAAACAGTAGAATGAGTCTCCAGACTGGGGAAACAGTAGAATGAGTCTCCAGACTGGGGAAACAGTAGAATGAGTCTCCAGACTGGGGAAACAGTAGAATGAGTCTCCAGACTGGGGAAACAGTAGAATGAGTCTCCAGACTGGGGAAACAGTAGAATGAGTCTCCAGACTGGGGAAACAGTAGAATGAGTCTCCAGACTGGGGAAACAGTAGAATGAGTCTCCAGACTGGGGAAACAGTAGAATGAGTCTCCAGACTGGGGAAACAGTAGAATGAGTCTCCAGACTGGGGAAACAGTAGAATGAGTCTCCAGACTGGGAAACAGTAGAATGAGTCTCCAGACTGGGGAAACAGTAGAATGAGTCTCCAGACTGGGGAAACAGTCGAATGAGTCTCCAGACTGGGGAAACAGTAGAATGAGTCTCCAGACTGGGGAAACAGTAGAATGAGTCTCCAGACTGGGGAAACAGTAGAATGAGTCTCCAGACTGGGGAAACAGTAGAATGAGTCTCAGACTGGGGAAACAGTAGAATGAGTCTCCAGACTGGGGAAACAGTAGAATGAGTCTCCAGACTGGGGAAACAGTAGAATGAGTCTCCAGACTGGGGAAACAGTAGAATGAGTCTCCAGACTGGGGAAACAGTAGAATGAGTCTCCAGACTGGGGAAACAGTAGAATGAGTCTCCAGACTGGGGAAACAGTAGAATGAGTCTCCAGACTGGGGAAACAGTTGAAACAGTAGAATGAGTCTCCAGACTGGGGAAACAGTTGAATGAGTCTCCAGACTGGGGAAACAGTTGAATGAGTCTCCAGACTGGGGAAACAGTAGAATGAGTCTCCAGACTGGGGAAACAGTAGAATGAGTCTCCAGACTGGGGAAACAGTTGAATGAGTCTCCAGACTGGGGAAACAGTAGAATGAGTCTCCAGACTGGGGAAACAGTAGAATGAGTCTCCAGACTGGGGAAACAGTTGAATAAGTCTCCAGACTGGGGAAACAGTAGAATGAGTCTCCAGACTGGGGAAACAGTAGAATGAGTCTCAGACTGGGGAAACAGTAGAATGAGTCTCCAGACTGGGGAAACAGTAGAATGAGTCTCCAGACTGGGGAAACAGTTGAATGAGTCTCCAGACTGGGGAAACAGTAGAATGAGTCTCCAGACTGGGGAAACAGTAGAATGAGTCTCCAGACTGGGGAAACAGTAGACTGAGTCTCCAGACTGGGGAAACAGTAGAATGAGTCTCCAGACTGGGGAAACAGTAGAATGAGTCTCCAGACTGGGGAAACAGTAGAATGAGTCTCCAGACTGGGGAAACAGTAGCTTGAGTCTCCAGACTGGGGAAACAGTAGAATGAGTCTCCAGACTGGGGGAAACAGTAGAATGAGTCTCCAGACTGGGGAAACAGTAGCTTGAGTCTCCAGACTGGGGAAACAGTAGAATGAGTCTCCAGACTGGGGAAACAGTAGAATGAGTCTCCAGACTGGGGAAACAGTAGAATGAGTCTCCAGACTGGGGAAACAGTAGAATGAGTCTCCAGACTGGGGAAACAGTAGAATGAGTCTCCAGACTGGGGAAACAGTAGAATGAGTCTCCCAGACTGGGGAAACAGTAGAATGAGTCTCCAGACTGGGGAAACAGTAGAATGAGTCTCCAGACTGGGGAAACAGTAGAATGAGTCTCCAGTCTGGGGAAACAGTAGAATGAGTCTCCAGACTGGGGAAACAGTAGAATGAGTCTCCAGACTGGGGAAACAGTAGAATGAGTCTCCAGACTGGGGAAACAGTAGAATGAGTCTCCAGACTGGGGAAACAGTAGAATGAGTCTCCAGACTGGGGAAACAGTAGAATGAGTCTCCAGACTGGGGAAACAGTAGAATGAGTCTCCAGACTGGGGAAACAGTAGAATGAGTCTCCAGACTGGGGAAACAGTTGAATGAGTCTCCAGACTGGGGAAACAGTTGAATGAGTCTCCAGACTGGGGAAACAGTAGAATGAGTCTCCAGACTGGGGAAACAGTTGAATGAGTCTCCAGACTGGGGAAACAGTAGAATGAGTCTCCAGACTGGGGAAACAGTAGAATGAGTCTCCAGACTGGGGAAACAGTAGAATGAGTCTCCAGACTGGGGAAACAGTAGAATGAGTCTCCAGACTGGGGAAACAGTAGAATGAGTCTCCAGACTGGGGAAACAGTAGCTTGAGTCTCCAGACTGGGGAAACAGTAGAATGAGTCTCCAGACTGGGGAAACAGTAGAATGAGTCTCCAGACTGGGGAAACAGTAGAATGAGTCTCCAGACTGGGGAAACAGTTGAATGAGTCTCCAGACTGGGGAAACAGTTGAATGAGTCTCCAGACTGGGGAAACAGTAGAATGAGTCTCCAGACTGGGGAAACAGTAGAATGAGTCTCCAGACTGGGGAAACAGTTGAATGAGTCTCCAGACTGGGGAAACAGTTGAATGAGTCTCCAGACTGGGGAAACAGTAGAATGAGTCTCCAGACTGGGGAAACAGTTGAATGAGTCTCCAGACTGGGGAAACAGTAGAATGAGTCTCCAGACTGGGGAAACAGTAGAATGAGTCTCCAGACTGGGGAAACAGTAGAATGAGTCTCCAGACTGGGGAAACAGTAGAATGAGTCTCCAGACTGGGAAAAAAACAGTTACAGTTGCTCCGGTGAAAAATGAATCGTTATATTTTATGTGAGATAGATATCGGAGAGGTCTAGCAGGCCGTGGTGATTTACACGTTCTCATAGAGGCTGGTTAGAAAGAGAGGAGGAGAGGAGGAGGAGGAGGAAGAGGAGGAGGAGGAGGAGGAGGAGGAGAGGAGGGAGGCCGGGAGATTTATCATCTCAGTTAACTTTTTCCAAGCAGCTTGGCTCTCCAGAAACAACAACACAGGTATTTAACCTGCACCCTGTCAGCCCTGCACGTAAAACTGCTATCCTTCATCAGGGAGGAAGTGCACATTTGTTTATTTTCAAATTTCGCTAAATGACCAAAGTATCTTGACTATTTTCCATTTTCATATGTAAGAGGGTAACCTTCCAAAGAGAGTGACTGATGAGCTGAGTTCATATGAAGGTTAGACATTAAGACTTGCAGTAGAGAAACCAAAACTTCATCAAAACCGCAAGAGAGCCTTCACACTTCACTGTGCTTTGACAAAAATATCGGCATTTCACAGGTCAAACACTTGAAGAGGAACTCTGATCTAATGAACGTGTTAAAGTATGTTCAGAACAAGATCTAAAGACAACTCTAGATATGCTTCTCCCAGTAGTCTTTGATAACAGTGTGGGTGATGCCTGAGTTGGATCTAGAGTTGTGTTCTATATTATTGATGTTCAGCCCTATAGAATCAGAGCACATAGCCAACATCCTGACGTTTTCATTGTTTATTCAACAACTGAAATGAACGATATGTGGTTTATAGTGATCAGTTACACACATAATATTACATTGCATCATCAGTCCTAAATCATATTATCTGACCAACTTGACATTACCTAGTCTGCATCCCAAATAGTACCTAATTACTACATAGTACACTAGTTCTGACCAGGCGGAGGAATTCTGACCAGGCTCTGGAGTAGATAGTGACCAGGGCTCTGGATAGTTCTCCTGTTTAGAGATGATATGTCCAGGGTCTGTTCCTGTTTAGAGATGATATGTCCAGGGTCTGTTCCTGTTTAGAGATGATATGTCCAGGGTCTGTTCCTGTTTAGAGATGATATGTCCAGGGTCTGTTCCTGTTTAGAGAGATATGTCCAGGGTGTGTTCCTGTTTAGAGATGATATGTCCAGGGTCTGTTCCTGTTTAGAGATGATATGTCCAGGGTCTGTTCCTGTTTAGAGATGATATGTCCAGGGTCTGTTCCTGTTTAGAGATGATATGTCCAGGGTCTGTTCCTGTTTAGAGATGATATGTCCAGGGTGTGTTCCTGTTTAGAGATGATATGTCCAGGGTATGTTCCTGTTTAGAGATGATATGTCCAGGGTCTGTTCCTGTTTAAAGATGATATGTCCAGGGTCTGTTCCTGTTTAGAGATGATATGTCCAGGGTGTGTTCAAGCTAGGGAAAGCAAACAATGGAGTAGCATCCAACTGGGTAATTAAATTATACGCCATTTTGTCACCGTTTTTACAACAACTGTTAATTCACTTGACATACGTTTCTTTTCTACAGTTGATCAAACTGAGGTACGTCCAAAAGATAAGTCAGACTTGCTAGGCTATAATAACAATAGACTGTCCTTGTAATTAGTTTGAAGTGTTTTCCCTGAGCAGGAGAAGAGACAGACATGTTGCCAGTGGAAAATCTAAAATGTCTGCAAATCTTTCAGCAGTTTTAGAGGAAACATTCCAGCCAGAAAGCGCTCCACCTTCTCTCCCTGAGAGCGGCTGTTGGTGGTAGTGCCGAAGGACTGAACCTAAGACAGTGCTCAGTAAGGACATAACCTAGCAGACAGTGCAGTAAGGATGAAAGAGACCAAGTGCTCAGAGGACATGAATAAGAAAGTCGTAGGACATGAACTAGCAGAAGTGAGTAAGGACATGAACCTAGCAGACCACAGTGCTCAGTAAGGACATGAACCTAGCAGACCACAGTGCTCAGTAAGGACATGAACCTAGCAGACCACAGCCAGGAGAGCACATTTCAACCCTGTACATTAGATATCTTCTTTGCAGACATTGAACAACTAAAGACATGACATGATAGAACAGGATACTACGATTTATATTGAAACCCTAGGATGAACAGTAAACTTTGTCTTTTAACTCCTGACTTCCATAGTTATACCCCCGCTGAGAGAACAGCCGATATGTGCTTTTTTAAGTGCAGCGAATGCATTTGAACACCAGGTCAAATCATATTTCATCATTTTTATACACATGCAGTGTGTAGGTCACCACATGCACTGTGTCTGATGTTTAAATATGCTGGCAATTCCATTCCTTCGTCTCAATGACAAAACGCCTTTAACGAAGAGCAAATGTCTGTGTCGCTCCCTCACAGAGGAGTTTGGAATCAGCACAATGCTGAACAGTGGAGTCTCTGTGGAGTTATCATTCTGCCACTGGTCACCGACTGGCCAATGCCCTTCTCCCTGACACTGGACATCTACTCACAGAAAAAAATAAAAAACTTCAGCAACGTCCTGTTTAATTAGCAGACAGATCTTTGGTTGGCAAAGACAAAGTTTTGAGTGAACCTTCAGTGAGAGGGGAAGGGGACACAGCCACCATATGTTCAGGGTGACCCTCATTATTCTCAATGAGAGCAGTCATCCATGGAATGGTCTCGCTGATAACAGCCCATCATAACACCTCCTCTGGAACGGAGCAGCCTTCCGGTGGGAGGCGTGGGTCGCTGGCGTGGCGTCGCTGGGTCCTGGACGCTGTACAGGAGGAGCCAGTAGGAGCGGGGCACTGCCTCCTCGCAGGACGTCGCAGCGTGATGATGACTTGATGGAGAATAATGGGGTCACATTGAGACTATGATGTAAAGGCAGAACCTTATGCCTACTACTTAATGATATTAGGAATCTGGCAGAGCAATTGTTCTTTTCCATGGGATGTATAAGGAGAATAATATTTGGCAGTCATATAGGTCTGTTGGTTTCCTCGTCTAGTGAGTTAGTGTGATGCTGATGCTGATCTGGAAGGTGACCGCCAGGCAGGGAGAGAGTTAGGAGTCTGGACACAGTGAAGGAGATGGGAGAGTCTTCTTATAGACCATGTTAGAAGTAAACACCAAACCAAGCCATAATAAGGTCTTTCCTTTCTAATATCATTATCAACAACACTGATATAAAAGTTATTTCAAAGCTGTTGGCCATAATGAACACTTAATTCAAAATAGTTCCATTTCTTTTCATATCATTCATTAAAGAGAGAGACCTCACCCAGCACAGTGCTCAGTGACTCAGTGACTGCGTCCCAAATGGCAACTTGTCCCCTACATAGTGCACTATATAATATATAATATATATATATATATATATATATATATATATATATATATATATATATATATATATATATATATATATATATATATACTCACTATATAGTATACTATATATATATATATTTATATAGTGCACTATATAGTATACTATATATATATATATATATATATATACTACTATACAGTATATATATATATATATATATACTACTATTTAGTATACTATATATATATATATATATATATATTATATATATATATATATATATATATACTCACTATACAGTATACTACAAAATATATATATATATATATATATATATATATATATATATATATATACTACTATAAAGTTATATATATATATATATATATATATATATATATATATATATATATATATATATATATACTCATTATATAGTTTATCTGTAAGCTCTGACTCAAGGGACTCGATATGTTGAGTCAGGGTGTGTATGTTCTATGTTGTTTATTTCTAGGTTGATGTTCTAGTATGTCTATTTCTTTGTTGGCGTGTGGTTCCCAATCAGAGGCAGCTGTAGCTCGTTGTCTCTGATTGGGGACCATACTTAGGCAGCCTTTTTGCGCAGAGTAGTGTGGGATCTTGTTCCGTGTGAGGTATGTTGTTTGTCTACCTTGGACTTCACGTTTCGTTTCATTTGTTGTTATGTCATGGTGTTTATTCAATATAAATAAACATGAATGCATATCACGCTGCGCCTTGATCGTGACAGAAGATCCCACCAGACCTGGACCAAGCAGTGTGCCGAGAAGGAGCAGAGAGGATGGACTTGGCAGGAGATGAGAGAGGATCTGGCAAGAAAGAGGGAGGCCCTGATCACGGTGGAGAGACAATCCCAAAAAATGTTTTTTGGGGGGCACACGGTGTGGACGACGAGGCAGCAGGAGGCCGCGACAGGGCGGTTCCGCTGGTTAGTAGAGGAGGCCACCAGATTAGGGGGGCCATTGGTTCAGAGGGGAGCAGAAGGAAAGTGCAGAGGCACGGCGAGAGGAGCTAGGTTAGGCAGCAGAAGGAGGGGGGTGAGTGCTCCTGCGCCCAATCAAGTGGTGCGTGTCGTCAGCCCGGTCCGGCCCGGCTTCTGCTCGTTCCTGCCCCGCACTCAAGCCAGTGGTGCATGTTCCCAGTACGGCCCGACCCGTTCCTGCTCCCCGCACTAAGCCAGTGGTGCGTGTTCCCAGTACGGCCCGACCTTCGCCCGCACTAAGCAAGTGCGTTTGCGGCCCGGCCGGCCTGCCCTCGCACCAAGCCAGTGGTGCGTGTCGCCAGCCCGGCCCGGCCTGTCTGCCCCTCGCACAGCCAGTGGTGCGTCGCCGCCAGCCCGGCCTGTTGAAGGCGTGGTGGGCGCCAGCCCGAGGCCTGTTCCTGCTCCCCGCACCAGGCCAGTGGTGCGCGTCGCTAGTCCGGTACGGCCCGTTCCTGCTCCGCACCAGGCCAGTGGTGCCTGTCGCCAGCCCGGTCCGTTCCTGCTCCCGCACCAAGCCAGTGGTGCGTGTGAACCAGTCCGCACGGCCCGGAGCCTGTTCCACCGGTGCCTGGTCCGCACGTCAGCTGCTCCACTCGAGCCAGAGCAATCCGCTCCACCGGTGCCTGATCCAGCTCCGGTTAGCTGCTCCACTCGGAGCAAGAGCAATCCGCTCCACCGGGGTCCAGTCCAGCTCCGGTCAGCGGATCCTCTCGAGCCAGAGCAGTCCGCCCACTGGTGCCCAGTCCAGCTCGGTCAGCGGCTCCACTCCGGAGCCAGAGAATCCGCTCCACCGTGCCTGATCCAGCTCCCGGTCAGTGGCTCCACCTGGAGCCAGAGTAGTTCGATCCACCGTCGATGGGTCCAGCTCCAGTCAGCGGTTCCAGTCCAGACCCAGACATTGCCCCTCTCCAGGTTCGGGGTCTCACACACCAGGGTCCAGAGCAGGGCTTGCGAGTATCGTGGGAGGAAGGAAGGGGAAGTAGCGCG
Organism: Coregonus clupeaformis; assembly: GCF_020615455.1. Taxonomy (NCBI): domain Eukaryota; kingdom Metazoa; phylum Chordata; class Actinopteri; order Salmoniformes; family Salmonidae; genus Coregonus; species Coregonus clupeaformis. The sequence goes on from NC_059219.1 coordinate 8,650,741, forward strand.
ACGAGGTCCAGACCAGACCAGGGGCGCAACAGGAGGGCGGAGAGTAAGTGGTGGTCACGTCCGGGAGCCGGATCCGCCTCCGAGGCGGAATGCCCACCCGGCCCCTACCCTGTTATGTTTATGTGGCGCGGTCGGAGTCCGCACCTTTTGGGGTACTGTCACGCCCTGACTCAAGGGACTCGAGATATGTTGAGTCAGGTGTGTATGTTCTATGTTGTGTATTTCTATGTTGATGTTCTAGTATGTCTATTTCTTTGTTGGCCGGTGTGGTTCCCAATCAGAGGCAGCTGTAGCTCGTTGTCTCTGATTGGATAGGCTGCCTTTTGGCACTAGTTAGTTGTGGTATGTTGTTTGTCTACCTTGGACTTTGTCGTGGTGTTTATTCAATATAAATAAACATATCACGCTACGCCTTGGTCCTTCTCGTTTGTCAACGATCGTGACAATATCTCTATCTATAGTGCACTATACCAGGGCCCATAGGGTACCATCTGGGAGGCAGATCACTATACCAGGGCCCATAGGGTACCATCTGGGAGGAGGCGGATCACTATACCAGGGCCCATAGGGTACCATCTGGGAGGAGGCAGATCACTATACCAGGGCCCATAGGGTACCATCTGGGAGGCAGATCACTATACCAGGGCCCATAGGGTACCATCTGGGAGGCAGATCACTATACCAGGGCCCATAGGGTACCATCTGGGAGGCAGATCACTATACCAGGGCCCATAGGGTACCATCTGGGAGGGGGCAGATCACTATACCAGGGCCCATAGGGTACCATCTGGGAGGCAGATCACTATACCAGGGCCCATAGGGTACCATCTGGGGGAGGCAGATCACTATACCAGGGCCCATAGGGTACCATCTGGGAGGAGGCAGATCACTATACCAGGGCCCATAGGGTACCATCTGGGAGGAGGCAGATCACTATACCAGGGCCCATAGGGTACCATCTGGGAGGAGGCAGATCACTATACCAGGGCCCATAGGGTACCATCTGGGAGGCAGATCACTATACCAGGGCCCATAGGGTACCATCTGGGGGAGGCAGATCACTATACCAGGGCCCATAGGCGTACCATCTGGGAGGCAGATCACTATACCAGGGCCCATAGGGTACCATCTGGGAGGAGGCAGATCACTATACCAGGGCCCATAGGGTACCATCTGGGAGGAGGCAGATCACTATACCAGGGCCCATAGGGTACCATCTGGGAGGCAGATCACATACCAGGGCCCATAGGGTACCATCTGGGAGGCAGATCACTATACCAGGGCCCATAGGGTACCATCTGGGGGAGGCAGATCACTATACCAGGGCCCATAGGGTACCATCTGGGAGGCAGATCACTATACCAGGGCCCATAGGGTACCATCTGGGAGGAGGCAGATCACTATACCAGGGCCCATAGGGTACCATCTGGGAGGCAGATCACTATACCAGGGCCCAGAGGGTACCATCTGGGAGGCAGATCACTATACCAGTGCCCATAGGGTACCATCTGGGAGGCAGATCACTATACCAGGGCCCATAGGGTACCATCTGGGAGGCAGATCACTATACCAGGGCCCATAGGGTACCATCTGGGAGGCAGATCACTATACCAGGGGCCCATAGGGGTACCATCTGGGAGGCAGATCACTATACCAGGGCCCATAGGGTACCATCTGGGAGGCAGATCACTATACCAGGGCCCATAGGGTACCATCTGGGAGGCAGATCACTATACCAGGGCCCATAGGGTACCATCTGGGAGGCAGATCACTATACCAGGGCCCATAGGGTACCATCTGGGAGGAGGCAGATCACTATACCAGGGCCCATAGGGTACCATCTGGGAGGCAGATCACTATACCAGGGCCCATAGGGTACCATCTGGGAGGCAGATCACTATACCAGTGCCCATAGGGTACCATCTGGGAGGCAGATCACTATACCAGGGCCCATAGGGTACCATCTGGGAGGCAGATCACTATACCAGGGCCCATAGGGTACCATCTGGGAGGCAGATCACTATACCAGGGCCCATAGGGTACCATCTGGGAGGCAGATCACTATACCAGGGCCCATAGGGTACCATCTGGGAGGCAGATCACTATACCAGGGCCCATAGGGTACCATCTGGGGGGAGGCAGATCACTATACCAGGGCCCATAGGGTACCATCTGGGGAGGCAGATCACTATACCAGGGCCCATAGGGTACCATCTGGGAGGAGGCAGATCACTATACCAGGGCCCATAGGGTACCATCTGGGAGGAGGCAGATCACTATACCAGGGCCCATAGGGTACCATCTGGGAGGCAGATCACTATACCAGGGCCCATAGGGTACCATCTGGGAGGCAGATCACTATACCAGGGCCCATAGGGTACCATCTGGGAGGCGGATCACTATACCAGGGCCCATAGGGTACCATCTGGGAGGCAGATCACTATACCAGGGCCCATAGGGTACCATCTGGGAGGCAGATCACTATACCAGGGCCCATAGGGTACCATCTGGGAGGCAGATCACTATACCAGGGCCCATAGGGTACCATCTGGGAGGCAGATCACTATACCAGGGCCCATAGGGTACCATCTGGGAGGGGGAGGCAGATCACTATACCAGGGCCCATAGGGTACCATCTGGGAGGAGGCAGATCACTATACCAGGGCCCATAGGGTACCATCTGGGAGGCGGATCACTATACCAGGGCCCATAGGGTACCATCTGGGAGGGGGAGGCAGATCACTATACCAGGGCCCATAGGGTACCATCTGGGAGGGGGAGGCAGATCACTATACCAGGGCCCATAGGGTACCATCTGGGAGGAGGCAGATCACTATACCAGGGCCATAGGGTACCATCTGGGAGGCGGATCACTATACCGGGGCCCATAGGGTACCATCTGGGAGGCAGATCACTATACCAGGGCCCATAGGGTACCATCTGGGAGGAGGCAGATCACTATACCAGGGCCCATAGGGTACCATCTGGGGGAGGCAGATCACTATACCAGGGCCCATAGGGTACCATCTGGGAGGCAGATCACTATACCAGGGCCCATAGGGTACCATCTAGGGGAGGCAGATCACTATACCAGGGCCCATAGGGTACCATCTGGGAGGGGAGGCAGATCACTATACCAGGGCCCATAGGGTACCATCTAGGGGGAGGCAGATCACTATACCAGGGCCCATAGGGTACCATCTGGGAGGAGGCGGATCACTATACCAGGGCCCATAGGGTACCATCTGGGGGAGGCAGATCACTATACCAGGGCCCATAGGGTACCATCTGGGAGGAGGCAGATCACTATACCAGGGCCCATAGGGTACCATCTGGGAGGAGGCAGATCACTATACCAGGGCCCATAGGGTACCATCTGGGAGGCAGATCACTATACCAGGGCCCATAGGGTACCATCTGGGAGGAGGCAGATCACTATACCAGGGCCCATAGGGTACCATCTGGGAGGAGGCAGATCACTATACCAGGGCCCATAGGGTACCATCTGGGAGGAGGCAGATCACTATACCAGGGCCCATAGGGTACCATCTGGGAGGCAGATCACTATACCAGGGCCCATAGGGTACCATCTGGGAGGAGGCAGATCACTATACCAGGGCCCATAGGGTACCATCTGGGAGGCAGATCACTATACCAGGGCCCATAGGGTACCATCTGGGAGGAGGCAGATCACTATACCAGGGCCCATAGGGTACCATCTGGGGAGGCAGATCACTATACCAGGGCCCATAGGGTACCATCTGGGAGGCAGATCACTATACCAGGGGCCCATAGGGTACCATCTGGGAGGCAGATCACTATACCAGGGCCCATAGGGTACCATCTGGGAGGCAGATCACTATACCAGGGCCCATAGGGTACCATCTGGGAGGAGGCAGATCACTATACCAGGGCCCATAGGGTACCATCTGGGAGGCAGATCACTATACCAGGGCCCATAGGGTACCATCTGGGAGGAGGCAGATCACTATACCAGGGGCCCAGGGTACCATCTGGGAGGCAGATCACTATACCAGGGCCCATAGGGTACCATCTGGGAGGAGGCAGATCACTATACCAGGGCCCATAGGGTACCATCTGGGAGGCAGATCACTATACCAGGGCCCATAGGGTACCATCTGGGAGGAGGCAGATCACTATACCAGGGCCCATAGGGTACCATCTGGGAGGAGGCAGATCACTATACCAGGGCCCATAGGGCACCATCTGGGAGGAGGCAGATCACTATACCAGGGCCCATAGGGTACCATCTGGGGGGAGGCAGATCACTATACCAGGGCCCATAGGGTACCATCTGGGAGGAGGCAGATCACTATACCAGGGGCCCATAGGGTACCATCTGGGAGGCAGATCACTATACCAGGGCCCATAGGGTACCATCTGGGAGGAGGCAGATCACTATACCAGGGCCCATAGGGTACCATCTGGGAGGCAGATCACTATACCAGGGCCCATAGGGTACCATCTGGGAGGCAGATCACTATACCAGGGCCCATAGGGTACCATCTGGGAGGCAGATCACTATACCAGGGCCCATAGGGTACCATCTGGGGGAGGCAGATCACTATACCAGGGCCCATAGGGTACCATCTGGGAGGCGGATCACTATACCAGGGCCCATAGGGTACCATCTGGGAGGCAGATCACTATACCAGGGCCCATAGGGTACCATCTGGGGAGGCAGATCACTATACCAGGGGCCATAGGGTACCATCTGGGAGGAGGCAGATCACTATACCAGGGCCCATAGGGTACCATCTGGGAGGCAGATCACTATACCAGGGCCCATAGGGTACCATCTGGGAGGCAGATCACTATACCAGGGCCCATAGGGTACCATCTGGGAGGCAGATCACTATACCAGGGCCCATAGGGTACCATCTGGGAGGAGGCAGATCACTATACCAGGGCCCATAGGGTACCATCTGGGGAGGCAGATCACTATACCAGGGCCCATAGGGTACCATCTGGGAGGAGGCAGATCACTATACCAGGGCCCATAGGGTACCATCTGGGAGGAGGCAGATCACTATACCAGGGCCCATAGGGTACCATCTGGGGGAGGCAGATCACTATACCAGGGCCCATAGGGTACCATCTGGGAGGCGGATCACTATACCAGGGCCCATAGGGTACCATCTGGGGGAGGCAGATCACTATACCAGGGCCCATAGGGTACCATCTGGGAGGCAGATCACTATACCAGGGCCCATAGGGTACCATCTGGGAGGAGGCAGATCACTATACCAGGGCCCTAGGGTACCATCTGGGAGGCAGATCACTATACCAGGGCCCATAGGGTACCATCTGGGAGGCAGATCACTATACCAGGGCCCATAGGGTACCATCTGGGAGGCAGATCACTATACCAGGGCCCATAGGGTACCATCTGGGAGGCAGATCACTATACCAGGGCCCATAGGGTACCATCTGGGAGGCAGATCACTATACCAGGGCCCATAGGGTACCATCTGGGAGGAGGCAGATCACTATACCAGGGCCCATAGGGTACCATCTGGGAGGCAGATCACTATACCAGGGCCCATAGGGTACCATCTGGGAGGCAGATCACTATACCAGGGCCCATAGGGTACCATCTGGGAGGCAGATCACTATACCAGGGCCCATAGGGTACCATCTGGGGGGAGGCAGATCACTATACCAGGGCCCATAGGGTACCATCTGGGAGGCAGATCACTATACCAGGGCCCATAGGGCACCATCTGGGAGGAGGCAGATCACTATACCAGGGCCCATAGGGTACCATCTGGGGAGGCAGATCACTATACCAGGGCCCATAGGGTACCATCTGGGAGGCAGATCACTATACCAGGGCCCATAGGGTACCATCTGGGAGGCAGATCACTATACCAGGGCCCATAGGGTACCATCTGGGAGGCAGATCACTATACCAGGGCCCATAGGGTACCATCTGGGAGGCAGATCACTATACCAGGGCCCATAGGGTACCATCTGGGAGGAGGGCAGATCACTATACCCAGGGCCCATAGGGTACCATCTGGGAGGGGCAGATCACTATACCAGGGCCCATAGGGTACCATCTGGAGGAGGCAGATCACTATACCAGGGCCCATAGGGTACCATCTGGGAGGAGGCAGATCACTATACCAGGGCCCATAGGGTACCATCTGGGGAGGCAGATCACTATACCAGGGCCCATAGGGTACCATCTGGGGAGGCAGATCACTATACCAGGGCCCATAGGGTACCATCTGGGAGGCGGATCACTATACCAGGGCCCATAGGGTACCATCTGGGAGGCAGATCACTATACCAGGGCCCATAGGGTACCATCTGGGAGGAGGCAGATCACTATACCAGGGCCCATAGGGTACCATCTGGGAGGCAGATCACTATACCAGGGCCCATAGGGTACCATCTGGGAGGCAGATCACTATACCAGGGCCCATAGGGTACCATCTGGGAGGAGGCAGATCACTATACCAGGGCCCATAGGGTACCATCTGGGAGGCAGATCACTATACCAGGGCCCATAGGGTACCATCTGGGAGGAGGCAGATCACTATACCAGGGCCCATAGGGTACCATCTGGGAGGAGGCAGATCACTATACCAGGGCCCATAGGGTACCATCTGGGAGGCAGATCACTATACCAGGGCCCATAGGGTACCATCTGGGAGGCAGATCACTATACCAGGGCCCATAGGGTACCATCTGGGGGAGGCAGATCACTATACCAGGGCCCATAGGGTACCATCTGGGAGGAGGCAGATCACTATACCCAGGGCCCATAGGGTACCATCTGGGGAGGCAGATCACTATACCAGGGCCCATAGGGTACCATCTGGGAGGCAGATCACTATACCAGGGCCCATAGGGTACCATCTGGAGGAGGCAGATCACTATACCAGGGCCCATAGGGTACCATCTGGGAGGCGGATCACTATACCAGGGCCCATAGGGTACCATCTGGGAGGCGGATCACTATACCAGGGCCCATAGGGTACCATCTGGGAGGCAGATCACTATACCAGGGCCCATAGGGTACCATCTGGGGGAGGCAGATCACTATACCAGGGCCCATAGGGTACCATCTGGGAGGCAGATCACTATACCAGGGCCCATAGGGTACCATCTGGGAGGCAGATCACTATACCAGGGCCCATAGGGTACCATCTGGGAGGAGGCAGATCACTATACCAGGGCCCATAGGGTACCATCTGGAGGAGGCAGATCACTATACCAGGGCCCATAGGGTACCATCTGGGAGGCAGATCACTATACCAGGGCCCATAGGGTACCATCTGGGAGGCAGATCACTATACCAGGGCCCATAGGGTACCATCTGGGAGGCAGATCACTATACCAGGGCCCATAGGGTACCATCTGGGAGGCAGATCACTATACCAGGGCCCATAGGGTACCATCTGGGAGGCAGATCACTATACCAGGGCCCATAGGGTACCATCTGGGAGGAGGCAGATCACTATACCAGGGCCCATAGGGTACCATCTGGGAGGCAGATCACTATACCAGGGCCCATAGGGTACCATCTGGGAGGCAGATCACTATACCAGGGCCCATAGGGTACCATCTGGGAGGCAGATCACTATACCAGGGCCCATAGGGTACCATCTGGGAGGAGGCAGATCACTATACCAGGGCCCATAGGGTACCATCTGGGAGGCAGATCACTATACCAGGGCCCATAGGGTACCATCTGGGAGGCAGATCACTATACCAGGGCCCATAGGGTACCATCTGGGAGGAGGCAGATCACTATACCAGGGCCCATAGGGTACCATCTGGGAGGCAGATCACTATACCAGGGCCCATAGGGTACCATCTGGGAGGCAGATCACTATACCAGGGCCCATAGGGTACCATCTGGGAGGAGGCAGATCACTATACCAGGGCCCATAGGGTACCATCTGGGAGGCAGATCACTATACCAGGGCCCATAGGGTACCATCTGGGAGGCAGATCACTATACCAGGGCCCATAGGGTACCATCTGGGAGGCAGATCACTATACCAGGGCCCATAGGGTACCATCTGGGGAGGCAGATCACTATACCAGGGCCCATAGGGTACCATCTGGGAGGCAGATCACTATACCAGGGCCCATAGGGTACCATCTGGGAGAGGCAGATCACTATACCAGGGCCCATAGGGTACCATCTGGGGAGGCAGATCACTATACCAGGGCCCATAGGGTACCATCTGGGAGGCAGATCACTATACCAGGGCCCATAGGGTACCATCTGGGAGGCAGATCACTATACCAGGGCCCATAGGGTACCATCTGGGAGGCAGATCACTATACCAGGGCCCATAGGGTACCATCTGGGAGGCAGATCACTATACCAGGGCCCATAGGGTACCATCTGGGGAGGCAGATCACTATACCAGGGGCCATAGGGTACCATCTGGGAGGCAGATCACTATACCAGGGCCCATAGGGTACCATCTGGGGAGGCAGATCACTATACCAGGGCCCATAGGGTACCATCTGGGAGGCAGATCACTATACCAGGGCCCATAGGGTACCATCTGGGAGGCAGATCACTATACCAGGGCCCATAGGGTACCATCTGGGAGGCAGATCACTATACCAGGGCCCATAGGGTACCATCTGGGAGGAGGCAGATCACTATACCAGGGCCCATAGGGTACCATCTGGGAGGCAGATCACTATACCAGGGCCCATAGGGTACCATCTGGGAGGGGGCAGATCACTATACCAGGGCCCATAGGGTACCATCTGGGAGGCAGATCACTATACCAGGGCCCATAGGGTACCATCTGGGAGGAGGCAGATCACTATACCAGGGCCCATAGGGTACCATCTGGGAGGGCAGATCACTATACCAGGGCCCATAGGGTACCATCTGGGAGGCAGATCACTATACCAGGGGCCCATAGGGTACCATCTGGGAGGCAGATCACTATACCAGGGCCCATAGGGTACCATCTGGGAGGCAGATCACTATACCAGGGCCCATAGGGTACCATCTGGGAGGCAGATCACTATACCAGGGCCCATAGGGTACCATCTGGGAGGAGGCAGATCACTATACCAGGGCCCATAGGGTACCATCTGGAGGAGGCAGATCACTATACCAGGGCCCATAGGGTACCATCTGGGAGGAGGCAGATCACTATACCAGGGCCCATAGGGTACCATCTGGAGGAGGCAGATCACTATACCAGGGCCCATAGGGTACCATCTGGGAGGCAGATCACTATACCAGGGCCCATAGGGTACCATCTGGGAGGCAGATCACTATACCAGGGCCCATAGGGTACCATCTGGGAGGCAGATCACTATACCAGGGCCCATAGGGTACCATCTGGGAGGCAGATCACTATACCAGGGCCCATAGGGTACCATCTGGGAGGCAGATCACTATACCAGGGCCCATAGGGTACCATCTGGGGAGGCAGATCACTATACCAGGGCCCATAGGGTACCATCTGGGAGGCAGATCACTATACCAGGGCCCATAGGGTACCATCTGGGAGGAGGCAGATCACTATACCAGGGCCCATAGGGTACCATCTGGGAGGCAGATCACTATACCAGGGCCCATAGGGTACCATCTGGGAGGCAGATCACTATACCAGGGCCCATAGGGTACCATCTGGGGAGGCAGATCACTATACCAGGGCCCATAGGGTACCATCTGGGAGGCAGATCACTATACCAGGGCCCATAGGGTACCATCTGGGAGGCAGATCACTATACCAGGGCCCATAGGGTACCATCTGGGAGGCAGATCACTATACCAGGGCCCATAGGGTACCATCTGGGAGGCAGATCACTATGCCAGGGCCCATAGGGTACCATCTGGGAGGAGGCAGATCACTATACCAGGGCCCATAGGGTACCATCTGGGAGGCAGATCACTATACCAGGGCCCATAGGGTACCATCTGGGAGGCAGATCACTATACCAGGGCCCATAGGGTACCATCTGGGAGGAGGCAGATCACTATACCAGGGCCCATAGGGTACCATCTGGGAGGAGGCAGATCACTATACCAGGGCCCATAGGGTACCATCTGGGAGGCAGATCACTATACCAGGGCCCATAGGGTACCATCTGGGAGGCAGATCACTATACCAGGGCCCATAGGGTACCATCTGGGAGGAGGCAGATCACTATACCAGGGCCCATAGGGTACCATCTGGGAGGCAGATCACTATACCAGGGCCCATAGGGTACCATCTGGGAGGCAGATCACTATACCAGGGCCCATAGGGTACCATCTGGGAGGAGGCAGATCACTATACCAGGGCCCATAGGGTACCATCTGGAGGAGGCGGATCACTATACCAGGGCCCATAGGGTACCATCTGAGGAGGCAGATCACTATACCAGGGCCCATAGGGTACCATCTGGGAGGCAGATCACTATACCAGGGCCCATAGGGTACCATCTGGGAGGCAGA
>NC_059219.1:8668696-8737281 GCF_020615455.1 Coregonus clupeaformis
ATAGTGAAGTCCTCAGTACACAGACTGAAACAAGGAACAAAACCCACAACCCTAAGGTGAACACTGACAGTTTAAATATGGCTCCCAATCAGAGATAACGAGCCGACAGCTGACACTCGTTACCTCCGATTGGGAGTCACATGACGAGACAAGACACTACAACCAAAACCAAACACAACCAAATGAACACACCCTATACCCAACACAACCAAATGAATACACCCCTGGCTCAAACTACACAGTCCCGGAGCCAGAGCGTGACAGTACCCCCCTAAAGGCGCGGACTCCGACCGCGCCTACACCCCAAAAATAGGGAGGGCTGGGTGGGTGTTGCTCCTCGGAGGCGGCTCCGGCTCCGGGCTTGACCACCACCCCACTTCACTCCCCCGTAGTGCCCCCGGTCCGATCTGACCCAGCTTGCTGGATCAGGACCTCCGACGCCGCACCCCTGGCTTGGCGCGTGAGGTAGGAATGGACCGGAACTGGCAGACGATACGCACCCTTTGCCTGGTGCGTGGAGCCAGAACAGGCCTCACCAGGCTGAAGACTCGCATCCCTGGCTTGGTGCGAGTAGCAGGAATGGGCTGGATCAGGCTGACGGCTCGCACCCTTGGCTTGGTGCGAGTAGCAGGGACGAGCTGAACCAGGCTGACGACTCGCACCCTTGGCTTGGTGCGAGTAGCAGGAACGGGCTGGACCAGGCCGACGACTCGTACCCCTGGCTTGGTGCGAGTAGCAGGAACGGTCCGGACAGGGCTGACGACGCACCCCGTAGGCTTGGTGCGTGGAGCAGGGACAGGCCGGGCAGGGCTGTCGACGCACACCGTAGACTTGGTGTGTGGAGCAGGAACAGGCCGGACCGGGCTGGCGACGCACACCGTAGACTTGGTGCGTAGAGCAGGAACAGGCCGGGCAGGGCTGTCGGCGCACACCGTAGGCTTGGTGCGTGAGAGCAGGAACAGGCCGGGCAGGGCTGGCGATGCACACCGTAGGTTTAGTGCGTGGAGCAGGAACAGGCCGGGCTGGGCTGGCGACGCACACCGTGGGTTTAGTGCGTGGAGCAGGAACCGGCCGGGCTGGGCTGGCGACGCACACCGTAGGTTTAGTGCGTGGAGCAGGAACAGGCCGGGCTGGGCTGGCGACGCACACCGTAGGTTTAGTGCGTGGAGCAGGAACCGGCCGGGCTGGGCTGGCGACGCACACCGTAGGTTTAGTGCGTGGAGCAGGAACAGGCCGGGCTGGGCTGGCGACGCACACCGTGGGTTTAGTGCGTGGAGCAGGAACAGGCCGGGCAGGGCTGTCGACGCACACCGTAGGCTTGGTGCGTGGAGCAGGAACAGGCCGGGCTGGGCTGGCGACGCACACCGTAGGTTTAGTGCGTGGAGCAGGAACCGGCCGAGCTGGGCTGGCGACGCACACCGTAGGTTTAGTGCGTGGAGCAGGAACAGGCCGGGCTGGACTGGCGACGCACACCGTGGGCTTGGTGCGTGGAGTAGGAACAGGCCGGTCCGTGCAGGGAACACACACCACTGGCCTTAACTGGGGATCAGGAACGGGCCGGACCGGACTGGTAACACACATCAGTCTCTCACGCCGTGCCACAACAACTTCCCTCCCTCTACTCGCCAATGGCTCCCGTAATCCGATAGCCTTCTCTCCACATCTCCCTGTGGCAGCCTCCTGCTGCCCAGTCGCCCATGCCGTGTGCCCCCCTAAAAAAATTATTGGGGGTGCCTCTCGTCCCTTCCGACGATGGCCCTGCTGACGCCGTTGCTCCTCTCCTGCCAGGTTCTCCCCCCTTCATCGCCCTCCGGTACCGGACGGCCTCCTCCCCTGCGTAATATGTCCCCAGCCGAGGAGGACATCCACCAGCGTTCTCTCCTGCGGGTGTTCCTGTATACGCTGCTTGGTCCTTTTGTGGTGGGTTTTTCTGTCACGGCCGTCTACGGAAGGAGTGGACCAAAGCGCAGCGTTTGTAGCGAACATGACTTTATTAAAGTTAAAGTGCACGAACGAGAAAACAATAAACAATGACGGATAGTGAAGTCCTCAGTACACAGACTGAAACAAGGAACAAAAACCCCACAACCCTAAGGTGAACACTGACAGTTTAAATATGGCTCCCAATCAGAGATAACGAGCCGACAGCTGACACTCGTTACCTCCGATTGGGAGTCACATGACGAGACAAGACACTACAACCAAAACCAAACACAACCAAATGAACACACCCTATACCCAACACAACCAAATGAATACACCCTGGCTCAAACTACACAGTCCCGGAGCCAGAGCGTGACAGTGAGTTTTCGTTTGTTTTCGTTCTAGTTTAGTATTTCTATGTTGGCCAGTGTGGTTCTCAATCAGAGGCAACGGGTATCAGCTGTTGCTTGTTGTCTCTGATTGGGAACCATACTTAAGCAGCCAGTTTTCCCACAGTGTTTGTGGGATCTTGTTCCTGTATAGGTTTGTACCGTTGGACGTCACGTTATCGTTTTTGTTCGTGTAATCATTATTTAATAAATATGTTCACCATCCACGCTGCGCCTTGGTCCTCTGTATCCGACGATCGTGACATTCATGCACTTATCAAGAGAACATCCCTGGTCATCCCTACTGCCTCTGATCTGGTGGACTCTCTAAACACACATGCTTCGTTTGTAAATTATGTCTGAGTGTTGGAGTGTGCCGCTGGCTATCTGTAAATGATGTCTGAGTGTTGGAGTGTGCCGCTGGCTATCTGTAATGATGTCTGAGTGTTGGAGTGTGCCCCTGGCTATCTGTAATGATGTCTGAGTGTTGGTGTGCCCCTGGCTATCTGTAATGATGTCTGAGTGTTGGAGTGTGCCGCTGGCTATCTGTCTGAGTGTTGGAGTGTGACCCTGGCTATCTGTAATGATGTCTGAGTGTTGGAGTGTGCCGCTGGCTATCTGTAATGATGTCTGAGTGTTGGAGTGTGCCCCTGGCTATCTGTAAATTATATCTGAGTGTTGGAGTGTGTCCCTGGCTATCTGTCTGAGTGTTGGAGTGTGACCCTGGCTATCTGTAATGATGTCTGAGTGTTGGAGTGTGCCCCTGGCTATCTGTAATGATGTCTGAGTGTTGGAGTGTGCCCCTGGCTATCTGTAATGATGTCTGAGTGTTGGAGTGTTCCCCTGGCTATCTGTAATGATGTCTGAGTGTTGGAGTGTGCCGCTGGCTATCTGTAAATGATGTCTGAGTGTTGGAGTGTGCCGCTGGCTATCTGTAAATGATGTCTGAGTGTTGGAGTGTGTCCCTGGCTATCTGTCTGAGTGTTGGAGTGTGCCCCTGGCTATCTGTAATGATGTCTGAGTGTTGGAGTGTGCGCTGGCTATCTGTAAATGATGTCTGAGTGTTGGAGTGTGCCGCTGGCTATCTGTAAATGATGTCTGAGTGTTGGAGTGTGTCCCTGGCTATCTGTCTGAGTGTTGGAGTGTGCCCCTGGCTATCTGTAATGATGTCTGAGTGTTGGAGTGTTCCCCTGGCTATCTGTAATGATGTCTGAGTGTTGGAGTGTTCCCCTGGCTATCTGTAATGATGTCTGAGTGTTGGAGTGTGACCCTGGCTATCTGTAATGATGTCTGAGTGTTGGAGTGTGCCCCTGGCTATCTGTAATGATGTCTGTGTGTTGGAGTGTGCCGCTGGCTATCTGTAAATGATGTCTGAGTGTTGGAGTGTGCCGCTGGCTATCTGTAAATGATGTCTGAGTGTTGGAGTGTGCCCCTGGCTATCTGTAATGATGTCTGAGTGTTGGAGTGTTCCCCTGGCTATCTGTAATGATGTCTGAGTGTTGGAGTGTGCCGCTGGCTATCTGTAAATGATGTCTGAGTGTTGGAGTGTGCCCCTGGCTATCTGTAATGATGTCTGAGTGTTGGAGTGTGCCGCAGGCTATGCGTAATGATGTCTGAGTGTTGGAGTGTGTCCCTGGCTATCTGTCTGAGTGTTGGAGTGTGACCCTGGCTATCTGTAAATGATGTCTGAGTGTTGGAGTGTTCCCCTGGCTATCTGTAATGATGTCTGAGTGTTGGAGTGTGCCCCTGGCTATCTGTAATGATGTCTGAGTGTTGGAGTGTTCCCCTGGCTATCTGTAATGATGTCTGAGTGTTGGAGTGTGCCGCTGGTTATCTGTAAATGATGTCTGAGTGTTGGAGTGTGCCCCTGGCTATCTGTAATGATGTCTGAGTGTTGGAGTGTGCCCCTGGCTATCTGTAATGATGTCTGAGTGTTGGAGTGTGCCGCTGGCTATCTGTAATGATGTCTGAGTGTTGGAGTGTGCCCCTGGCTATCTGTAATGATGTCTGAGTGTTGGAGTGTGCCCCTGGCTATCTGTCTGAGTGTTGGAGTGTGCCCCTGGCTATCTGTCTGAGTGTTGGAGTGTGCCCCTGGCTATCTGTAATGATGTCTGAGTGTTGGAGTGTGCCCCTGGCTATCTGTAATGATGTCTGAGTGTTGGAGTGTGCCCCTGGCTATCTGTAATGATGTCTGAGTGTTGGAGTGTGCCCCTGGCTATCTGTAATGATGTCTGAGTGTTGGAGTGTGCCCCTGGCTATCTGTCTGAGTGTTGGAGTGTGCCCCTGGCTATCTGTCTGAGTGTTGGAGTGTGCCCTGGCTATCTGTAATGATGTCTGAGTGTTGGAGTGTGCCCTGGCTATCTGTAATGATGTCTGAGTGTTGGAGTGTGCCCCTGGCTATCTGTAATGATGTCTGAGTGTTGGAGTGTGCCCCTGGCTATCTGTAATGATGTCTGAGTGTTGGAGTGTGCCCCTGGCTATCTGTAATGATGTCTGAGTGTTGGTGTGCCCCTGGCTATCTGTAATGATGTCTGAGTGTTGGAGTGTGTCCCTGGCTATCTGTAAATGATGTCTGAGTGTTGGAGTGTGCCGCTGGCTATCTGTAATGATGTCTGAGTGTTGGAGTGTGCCGCTGGCTATCTGTAATGATGTCTGAGTGTTGGAGTGTGCCCCTGGCTGTCTGTAATGATGTCTGAGTGTTGGAGTGTGCCGCTGGCTATCTGTCTGAGTGTTGGAGTGTGCCCCTGGCTATCTGTCTGAGTGTTGGAGTGTGCCCCTGGCTATCTGTCTGAGTGTTGGAGTGTGCCCCTGGCTATCTGTCTGAGTGTTGGAGTGCTGCCCCTGGCTATCTGTCTGAGTGTTGGAGTGTGCCCCTGGCTATCTGTCTGAGTGTTGGAGTGTGCCCCTGGCTATCTGTCTGAGTGTTGGAGTGTGCCCCTGGCTATCTGTCTGAGTGTTGGAGTGTGCCCCTGGCTATCTGTAATGATGTCTGAGAGTTGGAGTGTGCCCCTGGCTATCTGTAATGATGTCTGAGTGTTGGTGTGCCCCTGGCTATCTGTAATGATGTCTGAGTGTTGGAGTGTGCCCCTGGCTATCTGTAATGATGTCTGAGTGTTGTTGGAGTGTGCCCCTGGCTATCTGTCTGAGTGTTGGAGTGTGCCCCTGGCTATCTGTAATGATGTCTGAGTGTTGGTGTGCCCCTGGCTATCTGTAATGATGTCTGAGTGTTGGAGTGTGCCCCTGGCTATCTGTCTGAGTGTTGGAGTGTGCCCCTGGCTATCTGTAATGATGTCTGAGTGTTGGAGTGTGCCCCTGGCTATCTGTAATGATGTCTGAGTGTTGGAGTGTGCCCCTGGCTATCTGTCTGAGTGTTGGAGTGTGCCCCTGGCTATCTGTCTGAGTGTTGGAGTGTGCCCCTGGCTATCTGTCTGAGTGTTGGAGTGTGCCCCTGGCTATCTGTCTGAGTGTTGGAGTGTGCCCCTGGCTATCTGTCTGAGTGTTGGAGTGTGCCCCTGGCTATCTGTCTGAGTGTTGGAGTGTGCCCCTGGCTATCTGTCTGAGTGTTGGAGTGTGCCCCTGGCTATCTGTAATGATGTCTGAGAGTTGGAGTGTGCCCCTGGCTATCTGTCTGAGTGTTGGAGTGTGCCCCTGGCTATCTGTAATGATGTCTGAGTGTTGGTGTGCCCCTGGCTATCTGTAATGATGTCTGAGTGTTGGAGTGTGCCCCTGGCTATCTGTCTGAGTGTTGGAGTGTGCCCCTGGCTATCTGTAATGATGTCTGAGTGTTGGAGTGTGTCCCTGGCTATCTGTAATGATGTCTGAGTGTTGGAGTGTGCCGCTGGCTATCTGTAATGATGTCTGAGTGTTGGAGTGTGCCCCTGGCTATCTGTAAATGATGTCTGAGTGTTGGAGTGTGCCCCTGGCTATCTGTAAATGATGTCTGAGTGTTGGAGTGTGCCCCCTGGCTATCTGTAATGATGTCTGAGTGTTGGAGTGTGCCCCCTGGCTATCTGTCTGAGTGTTGGTGTGTCCCTGGCTATCTGTAAATGATGTCTGAGTGTTGGAGTGTGCCCCTGGCTATCTGTAAATGATGTCTGAGTGTTGGAGTGTGCCCCTGGCTATCTGTAATGATGTCTGAGTGTTGGAGTGTGCCCCTGGCTATCTGTCTGAGTGTTGGTGTGTCCCTGGCTATCTGTAAATGATGTCTGAGTGTTGGAGTGTGCCGCTGGCTATCTGTAAATTATATCTGAGTGTTGGAGTGTGTCCCTGGCTATCTGTAATGATGTCTGAGTGTTGGAGTGTTCCCCTGGCTATCTGTAATGATGTCTGAGTGTTGGAGTGTGCCCCTGGCTATCTGTAATGATGTCTGAGTGTTGGAGTGTGCCCCTGGCTATCTGTAAATGATGTCTGAGTGTTGGAGTGTGCCCCTGGCTGTGCCGCTGGCTATCTGTAAATAAAATAAAACAAGAAAATGGTGCCGTCTGGTTTGCTTAATATAAGGAATTTGAAATGATTTATACTTTTACTTTTGATACTTAAGATTATTTTAGCAATTACATTTACTTTTGATACTTAAGTATATTTAAAACCTAATACTTTTAGACTTATACTCAAGTAGTATTTTACTGAGTGACTTTCACTTTTACTTGATTCATTTTCTATTAAGGAATCTTTACTTTAACTCAAGTATGACAACTGGGGACTTTTTCTACCACTGGCTACTATGGCTTCATTCTAACCCTCAGCCTCATTGTGACCATCAGCCTTAACTAAACAGCCCCTCAGCCTTAACTAAACAGACCCTCAGCCTTAACTAAACAGACCCTCAGCCTTAACTAAACAGACCCTCAGCCTTAACTAAACAGACCCTCAGCCTTAACTAAACAGCCCCTCAGCCTTAACTAAACAGACCCTCAGCCTTAACTAAACAGACCCTCAGCCTTAACTAAACAGACCCTCAGCCTTAACTAAACAGACCCTCAGCCTTAACTAAACAGACCCTCAGCCTTAACTAAACAGCCCTCAGCCTTAACTAAACAGCCCCTCAGCCTTAACTAAACAGACCCTCAGCCTTAACTAAACAGCCCCTCAGCCTTAACTAAACAGCCCCTCAGCCTTAACTAAACAGCCCCTCAGCCTTAACTAAACAGACCCTCAGCCTTAACTAAACAGCCCCTCAGCCTTAACTAAACAGCCCCTCAGCCTTAACTAAACAGACCCTCAGCCTTAACTAAACAGACCCTCAGCCTTAACTAAACAGCCCCTCAGCCTTAACTAAACAGCCCCTCAGCCTTAACTAAACAGACCCTCAGCCTTAACTAAACAGACCCTCAGCCTTAACTAAACAGACCCTCAGCCTTAACTAAACAGACCCTCAGCCTTAACTAAACAGACCCTCAGCCTTAACTAAACAGACCTTCAGCCTTAACTAAACTAAGCATCGGCTCCAAACAGAATGACTGTCTTCAGCTTGTCTTCACCGGATCAATAGCAGATCCTCTGACATTCACACTGAAACACACGTACGCCAGCCAGCCAGCCAGCCCAGCCAGCCAGCCAGCCAGCCAGCCAGCCAGTCAGCCAGCCCAGCCGTACAACTGTCTTCTCTTGTTCAACTGGCAAACACATCCATACATTACGTCTGTTGATTTGTTGTCAATACACAATCAGGGAAAAGAGTGTTTGATGTAGTGAGCACTAAGACACTAAGGAGTGGATACCAGACAAATGGGCCTGAAACACATCAATCTGCAGGGCCTGTCATCCGGACCTGATGGAGCACAGAGACGTTGCCGGGTTGGATTTATAGACAGTAACATGTTATAGATCTGATTTATAGACAGTAACATGTTATAGAGCTGATTTATAGACAGTAACATGTTATAAAGCTGATGGGTTGGATTTATAGACAGTAACATGTTATAGAGCTGGCTTATAGACAGTAACATGTTATAGAGCTGGTTTATAGACAGTAACATGTTATAGAGCTGGTTTATAGACAGTAACATGTTATAGAGCTGGTTTATAGACAGTAACATGTTATAGAGCTGGTTTATAGACAGTAACATGTTATAAAGCTGATGGGTTGGATTTATAGACAGTAACATGTTATAGAGCTGGTTTATAGACAGTAACATGTTATAGAGCTGATTTATAGACAGTAACATGTTATAGAGCTGGTTTATAGACAGTAACATGTTATAGAGCTGGTTTATAGACAGTAACATGTTATAGAGCTGGTTTATAGACAGTAACATGTTATAGAGCTGGTTTATAGACAGTAACATGTTATAGAGCTGGTTTATAGACAGTAACATGTTATAGAGCTGGTTTATAGACAGTAACATGTTATAGAGCTGATTTATAGACAGTAACATGTTATAGAGCTGATTTATAGACAGTAACATGTTATAGAGCTGGTTTATAGACAGTAACATGTTATAGAGCTGGTTTATAGACAGTAACATGTTATAGAGCTGGTTTATAGACAGTAACATGTTATAGAGCTGGTTTATAGACAGTAACATGTTATAGAGCTGGTTTATAGACAGTAACATGTTATAGAGCTGGTTTATAGACAGTAACATGTTATAGAGCTGGTTTATAGACAGTAACATGTTATAGAGCTGGTTTATAGACAGTAACATGTTATAGAGCTGGTTTATAGACAGTAACATGTTATAGAGCTGATTTATAGACAGTAACATGTTATAGAGCTGGTTTATAGACAGTAACATGTTATAGAGCTGGTTTATAGACAGTAACATGTTATAGAGATGGTTTATAGACAGTAACATGTTATAGAGCTGGTTTATAGACAGTAACATGTTATAGAGCTGGTTTATAGACAGTAACATGTTATAAAGCTGGTTTATAGACAGTAACATGTTATAAAGCTCAGTCCCACTCCAACAATGTGCTCTCATTAACCAGGTTCTATACAGGATCATTGATTTGAACGTCCTAACACCACAGTAGACCTGACCTATGTTCTGTTGTCCTCACTAAAACATATTTACTGATCTACTTAACAAAGACTGTGTGTCTAAAGGAGATTGGACAGGTGTAGAGGCTCTGTGTCTAAAGGAGATTGGACAGGTGTAGAGGCTCTGTGTCTAAAGGAGATTGGACAGGTGTAGAGGCTCTGTGTCTAAAGGAGATTGGACAGGTGTGGAGACTCTGTGTCTAAAGGAGATTGGACAGGTGTAGAGGCCCTGTGTCTAAAGGAGATTGGACAGGTGTAGAGGCCCTGTGTCTAAAGGAGATTGGACAGGTGTAGAGGCTGTGTCTAAAGGGGATTGGACAGGTGTAGAGGCCCTGTGTCTAAAGGAGATTGGACAGGTGTAGAGGCCCTGTGTCTAAAGGAGATTGGACAGGTGTAGAGGCTCTGTGTCTAAAGGAGATTGGACAGGTGTAGAGGCTCTGTGTCTAAAGGAGATTGGACAGGTGTAGAGGCTCTGTGTCTAAAGGAGATTGGACAGGTGTAGAGGCTCTGTGTCTAAAGGAGATTGGACAGGTGTAGAGGCTCTGTGTCTAAAGGAGATTGGACAGGTGTAGAGGCCCTGTGTCTAAAGGAGATTGGACAGGTGTAGAGGCTCTGTGTCTAAAGGAGATTGGACAGGTGTAGAGGCTCTGTGTCTAAAGGAGATTGGACAGGTGTAGAGGCTCTGTGTCTAAAGGAGATTGGACAGGTGTAGAGGCTCTGTGTCTAAAGGAGATTGGACAGGTGTAGAGGCTCTGTGTCTAAAGGAGATTGGACAGGTGTTGAGGCTCTGTGTCTAAAGGAGATTGGACAGGTGTAGAGGCTCTGTGTCTAAAGGAGATTGGACAGGTGTAGAGGCTCTGTGTCTAAAGGAGATTGGACAGGTGTTGAGGTCCTGTGTCTAAAGGAGATTGGACAGGTGTAGAGGATGTGTGTCTAAAGGAGATTGGACAGGTGTAGAGGCCCTGTGTCTAAAGGAGATTGGACAGGTGTAGAGGCTGTGTGTCTAAAGGAGGTTGGACAGGTGTAGAGGCCCTGTGTCTAAAGGAGATTGGACAGGTGTAGAGGCCCTGTGTCTAAAGGAGATTGGACAGGTGTAGAGGCTCTGTGTCTAAAGGAGGCTGGACAGGTGTAGAGGCTCTGTGTCTAAAGGAGATTGGACAGGTGTAGAGGCTCTGTGTCTAAAGGAGATTGGACAGGTGTAGAGGCTCTGTGTCTAAAGGAGATTGGACAGGTGTAGAGGCCCTGTGTCTAAAGGAGATTGGACAGGTGTAGAGGCCCTGTGTCTAAAGGAGATTGGACAGGTGTAGAGGCCCTGTGTCTAAAGGAGATTGGACAGGTGTAGAGGCTGTGTGTCTAAAGGAGATTGGACAGGTGTAGAGGCCCTGTGTCTAAAGGAGATTGGACAGGTGTAGAGGCCCTGTGTCTAAAGGAGATTGGACAGGTGTAGAGGCTGTGTGTCTAAAGGAGATTGGACAGGTGTAGAGGCCCTGTGTCTAAAGGAGATTGGACAGGTGTAGAGGCTCTGTGTCTAAAGGAGATCGGACAGGTGTAGAGGCTGCACCAACTGGTTGGAAATAATCAAAAACCCAACTTCAAACTGATAGAATTGATAGAGTGGAAGGTGTAAGGGTCAACAACATGTGGATCCAACAGGGATAGTTATTGGAGCAATACAACAAGGTATTTACTGATAGAGTGGAAGGTGTAAGGGTCAACAACATGTGGATCCAACAGGGATAGTTATTGGAGCAATACAACAAGGTATTTACTGATAGAGTGGAAGGTGGAAGGGTCAACAACATGTGGATCCAACAGGGATAGTTATTGGAGCAAAACAACAAGGTATTTACTGATAGAGTGGAAGGTTTAAGGGTCAACAACATGTGGATCCAACAGGGATAGTTATTGGAGCAATACAACAAGGTATGTACTGATAGAGTGGAAGGTTTAACGGTCAACAACATGTGGATCCAACAGGGATAGTTATTGGAGCAATACAACAAGGTATTTACTGATAGAGTGGAAGGTGGAAGGGTCAACAACATGTGGATCCAACAGGGATAGTTATTGGAGCAATACAACAAGGTATTTACTGATAGAGTGGAAGGTTTAAGGGTCAACAACATGTGGATCCAACAGGGATAGTTATTGGAGCAATACAACAAGGTATTTACTGATAGAGTGGAAGGTTTAACGGTCAACAACATGTGGATCCAACAGGGATAGTTATTGGAGCAATACAACAAGGTATTTACTGATAGAGTGGAAGGTTTAAGGGTCAACAACATGTGGATCCAACAGGGATAGTTATTGGAGCAATACAACAAGGTATTTACTGATAGAGTGGAAGGTGGAAGGGTCAACAACATGTGGATCCAACAGGGATAGTTATTGGAGCAATACAACAAGGTATTTACTGATAGAGTGGAAGGTTTAAGGGTCAAAAACATGTGGATCCAACAGGGATAGTTATTGGAGCAATACAACAAGGTATTTACTGATAGAGTGGAAGGTTTAAGGGTCAACAACATGTGGATCCAACAGGGATAGTTATTGGAGCAATACAACAAGGTATTTACTGATAGAGTGGAAGGTGGAAGGGTCAACAACATGTGGATCCAACAGGGATAGTTATTGGAGCAATACAACAAGGTATTTACTGATAGAGTGGAAGGTTTAAGGGTCAACAACATGTGTGGATCCAACAGGGATAGTTATTGGAGCAATACAACAAGGTATTTACTGATAGAGTGGAAGGTGGAAGGGTCAACAACATGTGGATCCAACAGGGATAGTTATTGGAGCAAAACAACAAGGTATTTACTGATAGAGTGGAAGGTTTAAGGGTCAACAACATGTGGATCCAACAGGGATAGTTATTGGAGCAATACAACAAGGTATTTACTGATAGAGTGGAAGGTGGAAGGGTCAACAACATGTGGATCCAACAGGGATAGTTATTGGAGCAATACAACAAGGTATTTACTGATAGAGTGGAAGGTTTAAGGGTCAACAACATGTGGATCCAACAGGGATAGTTATTGGAGCAATACAACAAGGTATTTACTGATAGAGTGGAAGGTGGAAGGGTCAACAACATGTGGATCCAACAGGGATAGTTATTGGAGCAATACAACAAGGTATTTACTGATAGAGTGGAAGGTTTAAGGGTCAACAACATGTGGATCCAACAGGGATAGTTATTGGAGCAATACAACAAGGTATTTACTGATAGAGTGGAAGGTGGAAGGGTCAACAACATGTGGATCCAACAGGGATGGTTATTGGAGCAATACAACAAGGTATTTACTGATAGAGTGGAAGGTTTAAGGGTCAACAACATGTGGATCCAACAGGGATAGTTATTGGAGCAATACAACAAGGTATTTACTGATAGAGTGGAAGGTTTAAGCGGTCAACAACATGTGGATCCAACAGGGATAGTTATTGGAGCAATACAACAAGGTATTTACTGATAGAGTGGAAGGTGTAAGGGTCAACAACATGTGGATCCAACAGGGATAGTTATTGGAGCAATACAACAAGGTATTTACTGATAGAGTGGAAGGTTTAAGGGTCAACAACATGTGGATCCAACAGGGATAGTTATTGGAGCAATACAACAAGGTATTTACTGATAGAGTGGAAGGTGGAAGGGTCAACAACATGTGGATCCAACAGGGATAGTTATTGGAGCAATACAACAAGGTATTTACTGATAGATTGGAAGGTTTAAGGGTCAACAACATGTGGATCCAACAGGGATAGTTATTGGAGCAATACAACAAGGTATTTACTGATAGAGTGGAAGGTTTAAGGGTCAACAACATGTGGATCCAACAGGGATAGTTATTGGAGCAATACAACAAGGTATTTACTGATAGAGTGGAAGGTGGAAGGGTCAACAACATGTGGATCCAACAGGGATAGTTATTGGAGCAATACAACAAGGTATTTACTGATAGAGTGGAAGGTTTAAGGGTCAACAACATGTGGATCCATGGATCCAACAGGGATAGTTATTGGAGCAATACAACAAGGTATTTACTGATAGAGTGGAAGGTGGAAGGGTCAACAACATGTGGATCCAACAGGGATAGTTATTGGAGCAAAACAACAAGGTATTTACTGATAGAGTGGAAGGTTTAAGGGTCAACAACATGTGGATCCAACAGGCATAGTTATTGGAGCAATACAACAAGGTATTTACTGATAGAGTGGAAGGTGGAAGGGTCAACAACATGTGGATCCAACAGGGATAGTTATTGGAGCAATACAACAAGGTATTCACTGATAGAGTGGAAGGTTTAAGGGTCAACAACATGTGGATCCAACAGGGATAGTTATTGGAGCAATACAACAAGGTATTTACTGATAGAGTGGAAGGTTTAAGGGTCAACAACATGTGGATCCAACAGGGATAGTTATTGGAGCAATACAACAAGGTATTTACTGATAGAGTGGAAGGTTTAAGGGTCAACAACATGTGGATCCAACAGGGATAGTTATTGGAGCAATACAACAAGGTATTTACTGATAGAGTGGAAGGTGGAAGGGTCAACAACATGTGGATCCAACAGGGATAGTTATTGGAGCAATACAACAAGGTATTTACTGATAGAGTGGAAGGTTTAAGGGTCAACAACATGTGGATCCAACAGGGATAGTTATTGGAGCAATACAACAGGGTATTTACTCTGTGTCAACTAGATTTCCTGTGAGAAGACAGTGGTGCGCTGGAGACATGGTCTGTGTTGAGTAGTTACTGTAAATTACATACTGGATTGCTTCTGTGTGATATCTCATACACCTGCACAGAAAACACAATCCACACACACACATACACACACACACCAAATAATATGTTGTTGCCGTTTCTCTGAAAGCTTTCAATGTCAAGAGAGACTACCAGTCATTCAAATTAATGGAAAGACTGCATAACAAAAATAAATGTGGGCTTGACACACTGTTTGAGAAGAATAGCAATCAGAGGATTTAATGCATTTCTGATGTATATTTAAGGCTGTGACACTGGGCCACAGATGTACATGTGTTGACTTGCTATTGTGCAAAGATATGTCTGGTGATAACCTATTACGAGACCCCCGCCCCCCCCCCCGCTCACCCCCCCACCCCCCCGCCCGCTCACCCCCACCCCCTCGCCCTGCAGACCACCACACCTCACCTCCCAGGAACAATTCCATCACATGCCCAATCCAGAGATGTAATATAGAAAACAAATGATATCTGGAATTGAAAAGTCACAAGCTTATTTCATCTTGATAAAGCCCTGCCAAAAGGCTAAGTTGGGAATGGAGCTGCTCCCGCATTGCTTTTATTTCATTATCATCTTTGACTTCTACTGAGGGGGGTTTCTCAAACCAGGTGTATTCTCACACATACAATATGACACAAAAACTGCTAAATAAAGGTGGACCTTGGAAGGTGTCAAAGTGGTCCTAGAAATCCCTGAAGATCTGAAACAAGTTCTGACCAGAAAGGGTTCCAACCGATAATAATAATAATAATAATAATAATAATAATAATAATAATAATAATAATAATAATAATTGTAATAATAATAATAATAATAACATAATAATGTATTTATTGTGTCCTTTTCAGGAAATGTGTCTTACAAAGATATATATAATGAGTTATACAATCTTAGAAAAAAGGGGTCCAAAAGGGTTCTTCAGCTGTCCCCATAGGAGAACCCTTTTTGGTTCCAGGTAGAACCCTTTTTGGTTCCAGGTAGAACCCTTTTTGGTTCCAGGTAGAACCCTTTTTGGTTCCAGGTAGAACCCTTTTTGGTTCCAGGTAGAACCCTTTTTGGTTCCAGGTAGAACCCTTTTTGGTTCCAGGTAGAACCCTTTTGGGTTTCAAGTAGAACCCTCCTTAAGGACCAGAGCAGAGGAGGCGGGGCTGAGAGGCTCCTGTCTCTCCACACTCTTCCTGAAGGACCAGAGCAAACATCAATATTTAACAAGTCTATGATTGACATTTTAAAGTCATGGGCTCTATGATAATCAGAAGAGATAGGAATGAATGGGGGAGCTGTTTTGAGACTGCTTAGACACTGTGATGTTGAGGCTCCACAGAGTCAATTAAGGCTGAATGTTGAGGCCTGTTAAGCGCCAAGGCTGGATAACTATATTGGATCAGACAAGCTGCACTCTGATATAAAATACCTTATTCCCTGGTGGACACAACTACTGGCAGAGAGAGAGCAGGCTGCCCCCTCCTCCTCCTCCTCCTCCTCCTCCCCTCCTCCTCCTCCCCTCCTCCTCTTCCTCTTCCCCCTCCTCCTCCTCCTCCCTCCTCCCCCCTCCTCCTCCTCCCTCCTACCCCCCTCCTCCCTCCTCCCCTCCTCCTCCTCCTCCTCCTCCCTCCTCCTCCTCCTCCTCCCCTCCTCCTCCTCCTCCCTCCCTCCTCCCTCCTCCCCTCCTCCTCCCTCCCTCCCTCCTCCTCCTTCCCTCCTCCTCCTCCTCTCCTCCTCCTCCTCCTCCTCCCTCCCTCCTCCTCCTCCTCCTCCTCCTCCTCCTCCCCTCCTCCCCTCCTCCTCCCTCTCCCCCTCCTCCTCCCCTCCTCCTCTCCCTCCTCCCTCTCCTCCCCCTCCTCCTCCCCTCCCCCTCCTCCCCTCCTCCCTCCTCCTCCTCCTCCCCCCCTCCTCCTCCTCCTCCCCTCCCTCCTCCTCCCCCTCCTCCTCCTCCCTCCCCTCCTCCCTCCTCCCTCCTCCCTCCTCCTCCTCCTCCTCCTCCCTCCCCCCTCCTCCCCCTCCTCCCCTCCTCCTCCTCCCCTCCTCCTCTCCTCCTCCTCCCTCCTCCTCCTCCCCTCCTCCCCTCCTCCTCCTCCTCCTCCTCCTCCCCCTCCTCCCCCTCCTCCTCCTCTTTGTAGTGAAAGTGTAGTGAATACACCCTCCAAAGTGTAATTAATAACTTCACCATGCTCAAAGGGTTATTCAATGTCCAATTTTTTTTTTTTTACCCATCTACCAATAGGTGCCCTTCTTTACGAGGCATTGGAAAACCTCCCTGGGCTTTGTGGTTGAATCTGTGTTTGAAATTCACTGCTCAAATGAGTGACCTTACAGATAATTGTATGTGTGGGGTACAGAGATGAAGTAGTCATTAAGAAATCAAGTTAAACACTATTACTGCACAGAGAGTGAGTCCATGCAATTTATGTGACTTGTGAAGCACATTTTTACTCCTGAACTTATTTAGGCTTGCCATAACAAGCGGGTTGAATAATTATTGACTCAAGACATTTCAGCTTTTCTTTTTATATTAATTTGTAAATATTTCTAAAAACATAATTCCACTTTGATATTATGGGGTATTGTGTGTAGGCTGGTGACAAAACATTTCTAATTAATCCATTTTTAATTCAGGCTATAACACAACAAAATGTGAAAAGTCAAGGGGTGTGAATACTTTCTGAAGGCACTGTATATATTATTATATATAAATATATATACACTACCAGTCAAAAGTTTGGACATACCTACTCATTCAAGGGTTTTTCTTTATTTTTTACTATTTTCTACATTGTAGAATAGTACTGAAGACATCAAAACTATGATATAACACATATGGAATCATGTAGTGACCAAAAAAGTGATAAACAAATCAAAATATATGTTATATTTGAGATTCTTCAAATAGCCACACTTTGCCTTGATGACAGCTTTGCACACTCTTGGCATTCTCTCAACCAGCTTCATGAAGTAATCACCTGGAATTCATTTCAATTAACAGGTGTGCATTGTTAAAAGTTAATTTGTGGAATTTCTTTAACTCTTAATGCATTTGAGCCAATCAGTTGTGTTGTGACAAGGTAGGGGTGGTATACAGAAGATAGCCCTATTTGGTAAAAGACCAAGTCCATATTATGGCAAGAACAGCTTAAATAAGCAAAGAGAAATGACAGTCCATCATTACTTTAAGACATGAAGGTCAGTCAATACGGAACATTTCAAGAACTTTTAAAGTTTCTTCAACTGCAGTCGCAAAAACCATCAAGCGCTATGATGAAACTGGCTCTGATGAGGACTGCCACAGGAAAGGAAGACCCAGAGTTCATTAGAGTTACCAGCCTCAGAAATTGAGGCCCAAATAAATGTTTCACAGAGTTCAAGTGACAGACACATCTCAACATCAACTGTTCAGAGGAGACTGTGTGAATCAGGCCTTCATGGTCGAATTGCTGCAAAGAAACCACTACTAAAGGACACCAATAAGAAGAAGAGACTTGCTTGGGCCAAGAAACACGAGCAATGGACATTAGACCGGTGGAAATATGTCCTTTGGTCTGTGGGGATGCTTTGCTGGTGACACTGTCAGTGATTTATTTAGAATTCAAGGCACACTTAACCAGCATGGCTACCACAGCATTCTGCAGCGATACGCCATCCCATCTGGTTTGAGCTTAGTGGGACTATAATTTGTTTTTCGACAGGACAATGACCCAACACACCTCCAGGCTGTGTAAAGGCTATTTTGCCAAGAAGGAGAGTGATGGAGTGCTGCATCAGATGACCTGGCCTCCACAATCCCCCGACCTCAACCCAATTGAGATGGTTTGGGATGAGTTGGACTGCAGAGTGAAGGAAAAGCAGCCAACAAGTGCTCAGCATATGTGGGAACACCTTCAAGACTGTTGGAAAAGCATTCCAGGTGAAGCTGGTTGAGAGAATGCCAAGAGTGCGCAAAGCTGTCATCTAGGTAAAAGAAGAATCTAAAATATAGTTTGATTTATTTAACACTTTTATGGTACTACATGATTCCATATGTGTTATTTCATAGTTTTGATGTCTTCACAATTATTCTACAATGTATAAAATAGTAAAAATAAAGAAAAACCCATGAATGAGTAGGTGTGTCCAAACCTTTGACTGGTACTGTATGTAAATGTGATATTTCTAGGGGTTTTCTTTTATAAATTTGCTAAAATGGAGGTCAGTCAATACGGAAAATTAGTAGCCTTCTATAACTTTTATAACTAACATCCATTCCAGTAGTAGCTATAGACCCTAACTAACATCCATTCCAGTAGTAGCTATAGACCCTAACTAACATCCATTCCAGTAGTCTGCTATAGACCCTAACTAACAGCCATTCCAGTAGTAGCTATAGACCCTAACTAACAGCCATTCCAGTAGTAGCTATAGACCCTAACTAACATCCATTCCAGTAGTAGTCTGCTATAGACCCTAACTAACATCCATTCCAGTAGTAGTCTGCTATAGACCCTAACTAACATCCATTCCAGTAGTCTGCTATAGACCCTAACTAACAGCCATTCCAGTAGTAGTCTGCTATAGACCCTAACTAACATCCATTCCAGTAGTAGTCTGCTATAGACCCTAACTAACATCCATTCCAGTAGTAGTCTGCTATAGACCCTAACTAACATCCATTCCAGTAGTAGTCTGCTATAGACCCTAACTAACAGCCATTCCAGTAGTAGCTATAGACCCTAACTAACAGCCATTCCAGTAGTAGTCTGCTATAGACCCTAACTAACAGTCCAGTAGTAGTCTGCTATAGACCCTAACTAACAGCCATTCCGTAGTAGTCTGCTATAGACCCTAACTAACAGCCATTCCAGTAGTAGTCTGCTATAGACCCTAACTAACAGCCATTCCAGTAGTAGTCTGCTATAGACCTAACTAACAGCCATTCCAGTAGTAGTCTGCTATAGACCCTAACTAACAGCCATTCCAGTAGTAGCTATAGACCCTAACTAACATCCATTCCAGTAGTAGTCTGCTATAGACCCTAACTAACATCCATTCCAGTAGTAGTCTGCTATAGACCCTAACTAACAGCCATTCCAGTAGTAGTCTGCTATAGACCCTAACTAACATCCATTCCAATAGTAGTCTGCTATAGACCCTAACTAACATCCATTCCAGTAGTAGTCTGCTATAGACCCTAACTAACAGCCATTCCAGTAGTAGTCTGCTATAGACCCTAACTAACATCCATTCCAGTAGTAGTCTGCTATAGACCCTAACTAACATCCATTCCAGTAGTAGTCTGCTATAGACCCTAACTAACATCCATTCCAGTAGTAGTCTGCTATAGACCCTAACTAACAGCCATTCCAGTAGTAGTCTGCTATAGACCCTAACTAACATCCATTCCAGTAGTAGTCTGCTATAGACCCTAACTAACATCCATTCCAGTAGTAGTTGTTATAGACCCTAACTAACATCCATTCCAGTAGTAGTCTGCTATAGACCCTAACTAACATCCATTCCAGTAGTAGTCTGCTATAGACCCTAACTAACAGCCATTCCAGTAGTAGTCTGCTATAGACCCTAACTAACATCCATTCCAGTAGTCTGCTATAGACCCTAACTAACAGCCATTCCAGTAGTAGTCTGCTATAGACCCTAACTAACATCCATTCCAGTAGTAGTCTGCTATAGACCCTAACTAACATCCATTCCAGTAGTAGTCTGCTATAGACCCTAACTAACATCCATTCCAGTAGTAGTCTGCTATAGACCCTAACTAACAGCCATTCCAGTAGTCTGCTATAGACCCTAACTAACAGCCATTCCAGTAGTAGTCTGCTATAGACCCTAACTAACAGCCATTCCAGTAGTAGTCTGCTATAGACCCTAACTAACAGCCATTCCAGTAGTAGTCTGCTATAGACCCTAACTAACAGCCATTCCAGTAGTAGTCTGCTATAGACCCTAACTAACAGCCATTCCAGTAGTAGTCTGCTATAGACCCTAACTAACAGCCATTCCAGTAGTAGTCTGCTATAGACCCTAACTAACAGCCATTCCAGTAGTAGTCTGCTATAGACCCTAACTAACATCCATTCCAGTAGTAGTCTGCTATAGACCCTAACTAACATCCATTCCAGTAGTAGTCTGCTATAGACCCTAACTAACAGCCATTCCAGTAGTAGTCTGCTATAGACCCTAACTAACATCCATTCCAGTAGTCTGCTATAGACCCTAACTAACATCCATTCCAGTAGTAGTCTGCTATAGACCCTAACTAACAGCCATTCCAGTAGTAGTCTGCTATAGACCCTAACTAACATCCATTCCAGTAGTAGTCTGCTATAGACCCTAACTAACATCCATTCCAGTAGTAGTCTGCTATAGACCCTAACTAACATCCATTCCAGTAGTAGTCTGCTATAGACCCTAACTAACAGCCATTCCAGTAGTAGTCTGCTATAGACCCTAACTAACATCCATTCCAGTAGTAGTCTGCTATAGACCCTAACTAACATCCATTCCAGTAGTAGTCTGTTATAGACCCTAACTAACATCCATTCCAGTAGTAGTCTGCTATAGACCCTAACTAACATCCATTCCAGTAGTAGTCTGCTATAGACCCTAACTAACAGCCATTCCAGTAGTAGTCTGCTATAGACCCTAACTAACATCCATTCCAGTAGTAGTCTGCTATAGACCCTAACTAACAGCCATTCCAGTAGTAGTCTGCTATAGATCCTAACTAACAGCCATTCCAGTAGTAGTCTGCTATAGACCCTAACTAACAGCCATTCCAGTAGTCTGCTATAGACCCTAACTAACAGCCATTCCAGTAGTAGTCTGCTATAGACCCTAACTAACATCCATTCCAGTAGTAGTCTGCTATAGACCCTAACTAACATCCATTCCAGTAGTAGCTATAGACCCTAACTAACATCCATTCCAGTAGTAGCTATAGACCCTAACTAACAGCCATTCCAGTAGTAGTCTGCTATAGACCTAACTAACATCCATTCCAGTAGTAGTCTGCTATAGACCCTAACCAACATCCATTCCAGTAGTAGTCTGCTATAGACCTAACTAACATCCATTCCAGTAGTAGTCTGCTATAGACCCTAACTAACAGCCATTCCAGTAGTAGTCTGCTATAGACCCTAACTAACAGCCATTCCAGTAGTCTGCTACTAGACCCTAACTAACATCCATTCCAGTAGTAGTCTGTTATAGACCCTAACTAACATCCATTCCAGTAGTAGCTGCTATAGACCCTAACTAACATCCATTCCAGTAGTAGTCTGCTATAGACCCTAACTAACATCCATTCCAGTAGTAGCTATAGACCCTAACTAACATCCATTCCAGTAGTAGTCTGTTATAGACCCTAACTAACATCCATTCCAGTAGTAGCTATAGACCCTAACTAACATCCATTCCAGTAGTAGTCTGCTATAGACCATAACTAACATCCATTCCAGTAGTAGTCTGCTATAGACCCTAACTAACATCCATTCCAGTAGTAGTCTGCTATAGACCCTAACTAACATCCATTCCAGTAGTAGTCTGCTATAGACCCTAACTAACATCCATTCCAGTAGTAGTCTGCTATAGACCCTAACTAACAGCCATTCCAGTAGTAGTCTGCTATAGACCCTAACTAACAGCCATTCCAGTAGTAGCTATAGACCCTAACTAACAGCCATTCCAGTAGTAGCTATAGACCCTAACTAACATCCATTCCAGTAGTAGCTATAGACCCTAACTAACATCCATTCCAGTAGTCTGCTATAGACCCTAACTAACATCCATTCCAGTAGTAGCTATAGACCCTAACTAACAGCCATTCCAGTAGTAGCTATAGACCCTAACTAACATCCATTCCAGTAGTAGTCTGCTATAGACCCTAACTAACATCCATTCCAGTAGTAGTCTGCTATAGACCCTAACTAACATCCATTCCAGTAGTCTGCTATAGACCCTAACTAACAGCCATTCCAGTAGTAGTCTGCTATAGACCCTAACTAACATCCATTCCAGTAGTAGTCTGCTATAGACCCTAACTAACACCCATTCCAGTAGTAGTCTGCTATAGACCCTAACTAACATCCATTCCAGTAGTAGTCTGCTATAGACCCTAACTAACAGCCATTCCAGTAGTAGCTATAGACCCTAACTAACAGCCATTCCAGTAGTAGTCTGCTATAGACCCTAACTAACAGCCATTCCAGTAGTAGTCTGCTATAGACCCTAACTAACAGCCATTCCAGTAGTAGTCTGCTATAGACCCTAACTAACAGCCATTCCAGTAGTAGTCTGCTATAGACCCTAACTAACAGCCATTCCAGTAGTAGTCTGCTATAGACCCTAACTAACAGCCATTCCAGTAGTAGTCTGCTATAGACCCTAACTAACAGCCATTCCAGTAATAGTCTGCTATAGACCCTAACTAACATCCATTCCAGTAGTAGTCTGCTATAGACCCTAACTAACATCCATTCCAGTAGTAGTCTGCTATAGACCCTAACTAACAGCCATTCCAGTAGTAGTCTGCTATAGACCCTAACTAACATCCATTCCAGTAGTCTGCTATAGACCCTAACTAACATCCATTCCAGTAGTAGTCTGCTATAGACCCTAACTAACAGCCATTCCAGTAGTAGTCTGCTATAGACCCTAACTAACATCCATTCCAGTAGTAGTCTGCTATAGACCCTAACTAACATCCATTCCAGTAGTAGTCTGCTATAGACCCTAACTAACATCCATTCCAGTAGTAGTCTGCTATAGACCCTAACTAACAGCCATTCCAGTAGTAGTCTGCTATAGACCCTAACTAACATCCATTCCAGTAGTAGTCTGCTATAGACCCTAACTAACATCCATTCCAGTAGTAGTCTGCTATAGACCCTAACTAACATCCATTCCAGTAGTAGTCTGCTATAGACCCTAACTAACATCCATTCCAGTAGTAGTCTGCTATAGACCCTAACTAACAGCCATTCCAGTAGTAGTCTGCTATAGACCCTAACTAACATCCATTCCAGTAGTAGTCTGCTATAGACCCTAACTAACAGCCATTCCAGTAGTAGTCTGCTATAGATCCTAACTAACAGCCATTCCAGTAGTAGTCTGCTATAGACCCTAACTAACAGCCATTCCAGTAGTCTGCTATAGACCCTAACTAACAGCCATTCCAGTAGTAGTCTGCTATAGACCCTAACTAACATCCATTCCAGTAGTAGTCTGCTATAGACCCTAACTAACATCCATTCCAGTAGTAGCTATAGACCCTAACTAACATCCATTCCAGTAGTAGTCTGCTATAGACCCTAACTAACAGCCATTCCAGTAGTAGTCTGCTATAGACCCTAACTAACATCCATTCCAGTAGTAGTCTGCTATAGACCCTAACCAACATCCATTCCAGTAGTAGTCTGCTATAGACCCTAACTAACATCCATTCCAGTAGTAGTCTGCTATAGACCCTAACTAACAGCCATTCCAGTAGTCTGCTATAGACCATAACTAACATCCATTCCAGTAGTAGTCTGTTATAGACCCTAACTAACATCCATTCCAGTAGTAGCTATAGACCCTAACTAACATCCATTCCAGTAGTAGTCTGCTATAGACCCTAACTAACATCCATTCCAGTAGTAGTCTGCTATAGACCCTAACTAACAGCCATTCCAGTAGTAGTCTGCTATAGACCCTAACTAACAGCCATTCCAGTAGTCTGCTATAGACCATAACTAACAGCCATTCCAGTAGTAGTCTGCTATAGACCCTAACTAACAGCCATTCCAGTAGTCTGCTATAGACCATAACTAACATCCATTCCAGTAGTAGTCTGTTATAGACCCTAACTAACATCCATTCCAGTAGTAGCTATAGACCCTAACTAACATCCATTCCAGTAGTAGTCTGCTATAGACCCTAACTAACATCCATTCCAGTAGTAGCTATAGACCCTAACTAACATCCATTCCAGTAGTAGTCTGCTATAGACCCTAACTAACATCCATTCCAGTAGTAGTCTGCTATAGACCCTAACTAACATCCATTCCAGTAGTAGTCTGCTATAGACCCTAACTAACATCCATTCCAGTAGTAGTCTGCTATAGACCCTAACTAACATCCATTCCAGTAGTAGTCTGCTATAGACCCTAACTAACAGCCATTCCAGTAGTAGTCTGCTATAGACCCTAACTAACAGCCATTCCAGTAGTAGCTATAGACCCTAACTAACAGCCATTCCAGTAGTAGCTATAGACCCTAACTAACATCCATTCCAGTAGTAGTCTGCTATAGACCCTAACTAACATCCATTCCAGTAGTCTGCTATAGACCCTAACTAACATCCATTCCAGTAGTAGTCTGCTATAGACCCTAACTAACATCCATTCCAGTAGTCTGCTATAGACCCTAACTAACAGCCATTCCAGTAGTAGTCTGCTATAGACCCTAACTAACAGCCATTCCAGTAGTCTGCTATAGACCCTAACTAACATCCATTCCAGTAGTAGTCTGCTATAGACCCTAACTAACAGCCATTCCAGTAGTAGTCTGCTATAGACCCTAACTAACAGCCATTCCAGTAGTAGTCTGCTATAGACCCTAACTAACATCCATTCCAGTAGTAGTCTGCTATAGACCCTAACTAACAGCCATTCCAGTAGTAGTCTGCTATAGACCCTAACTAACATCCATTCCAGTAGTCTGCTATAGACCGTAACTAACATCCATTCCAGTAGTAGTCTGCTATAGACCCTAACTAACAGCCATTCCAGTAGTCTGCTATAGACCCTAACTAACATCCATTCCAGTAGTAGTCTGCTATAGACCCTAACTAACATCCATTCCAGTAGTAGTCTGCTATTGACCCTAACTAACAGCCATTCCAGTAGTAGTCTGCTATAGACCCTAACTAACAGCCATTCCAGTAGTAGTCTGCTATAGACCCTAACTAACAGCCATTCCAGTAGTAGTCTGCTATAGACCCTAACTAACATCCATTCCAGTAGTAGTCTGCTATAGACCCTAACTAACAGCCATTCCAGTAGTAGTCTGCTATAGACCCTAACTAACAGCCATTCCAGTAGTAGTCTGCTATAGACCCTAACTAACAGCCATTCCAGTAGTCTGCTATAGACCATAACTAACATCCATTCCAGTAGTAGTCTGTTATAGACCCTAACTAACATCCATTCCAGTAGTAGTCTGCTATAGACCCTAACTAACAGCCATTCCAGTAGTAGCTATAGACCCTAACTAACATCCATTCCAGTAGTAGTCTGCTATAGACCATAACTAACATCCATTCCAGTAGTAGTCTGCTATAGACCATAACTAACATCCATTCCAGTAGTAGTCTGTTATAGACCATAACTAACATCCATTCCAGTAGTAGTCTGCTATAGACCCTAACTAACATCCATTCCAGTAGTAGTCTGCTATAGACCCTAACTAACATCCATTCCAGTAGGAGCTATAGACCCTAACTAACATCCATTCCAGTAGTAGTCTGTTATAGACCCTAACTAACATCCATTCCAGTAGTAGCTATAGACCCTAACTAACATCCATTCCAGTAGTAGTCTGCTATAGACCCTAACTAACAGCCATTCCAGTAGTAGTCTGCTATAGACCCTAACTAACATCCATTCCAGTAGTAGTCTGCTATAGACCCTAACTAACAGCCATTCCAGTAGTAGCTATAGACCCTAACTAACATCCATTCCAGTAGTAGTCTGCTATAGACCCTAACTAACATCCATTCCAGTAGTCTGCTATAGACCCTAACTAACAGCCATTCCAGTAGTAGCTATAGACCCTAACTAACATCCATTCCAGTAGTAGTCTGCTATAGACCCTAACTAACAGCAATTCCAGTAGTAGTCTGCTATAGACCCTAACTAACAGCCATTCCAGTAGTAGTCTGCTATAGACCCTAACTAACATCCATTCCAGTAGTAGTCTGCTATAGACCAACTAACATCCATTCCAGTAGTAGTCTGCTATAGACCCTAACTAACAGCCATTCCAGTAGTAGTCTGCTATAGACCCTAACTAACATCCATTCCAGTAGTAGTCTGCTATAGACCCTAACTAACATCCATTCCAGTAGTAGTCTGCTATAGACCCTAACTAACAGCCATTCCAGTAGTAGTCTGCTATAGACCCTAACTAACATCCATTCCAGTAGTAGCTATAGACCCTAACTAACAGCCATTCCAGTAGTAGTCTGCTATAGACCCTAACTAACATCCATTCCAGTAGTAGTCTGCTATAGACCCTAACTAACATCCATTCCAGTAGTAGTCTGCTATAGACCCTAACTAACAGCCATTCCAGTAGTAGTCTGCTATAGACCCTAACTAACATCCATTCCAGTAGTAGTCTGCTATAGACCCTAACTAACATCCATTCCAGTAGTAGTCTGCTATAGACCCTAACTAACATCCATTCCAGTAGTAGTCTTCTATAGACCCTAACTAACAGCCATTCCAGTAGTAGTCTGCTATAGACCCTAACTAACATCCATTCCAGTAGTAGTCTGCTATAGACCCTAACTAACATCCATTCCAGTAGTAGTCTGCTATAGACCCTAACTAACAGCCATTCCAGTAGTAGTCTGCTATAGACCCTAACTAACATCCATTCCAGTAGTAGTCTGCTATAGACCCTAACTAACATCCATTCCAGTAGTAGTCTGCTATAGACCCTAACTAACATCCATTCCAGTAGTAGTCTGCTATAGACCCTAACTAACAGCCATTCCAGTAGTAGTCTGCTATAGACCCTAACTAACAGCCATTCCAGTAGTCTGCTATAGACCATAACTAACATCCATTCCAGTAGTAGTGTCACGAACAGAAGAGGACCCAAGAGCGCAAGTTCAAATTCAGAGTTCTTTATTCAAGGTTACAGGCGGGAAGAGGAGTCCCAGGGGTGTCAGGGGGTCTTTCAGGGTCCTCCTGTGGGTACCTGTGCTCCGGGGGTCACCAAATGTCCGGGGTGTCCAGTCCAAGTGCTTAGTGTGTGTGTTCCCCAGTGATGGAGCGGCGTATCGGGCTGAGGGTGGTGAAACGTCTGGGCACGCTCATCTGGTGGTCGGAGACCTGGGGAACACACACACACAACAGCAATATGAATGGCAGGCAGAAGTACAGATCAGGGCTGGGCAAATATCGTGGTGAGAGACAGAAGGCAGAAACGAGTTACCGGAGGGGCTGAAGATCGGAGAGTAGTCGAGGTCCAGAAGGCAGGTTGGGATAGACGGGGCAGTAGAACAAGGAGGCAGTCAAGAAAGGATCGGTATCACAAACAGGAGTCAGAGCGCAGACAGGCAGGTTACTGGTCCGGGTTTGAAGACGATCTGACAGGGCTTGGCTGAAAACCAGGGCTTGATATACTGGGAGAGGTAGTGGGGGAAATGCAGTTCAGCTGGCAGAGTAATTAGAACAGAGTGAGGCAAGGTGAGGATGGTGAGTGGGAAATGCAGTGCAGCTGGCCAGGTAACAAGAGCAGAGCAGGGCAGGTGGAGCTAGTTAGGCTGAGTAGAGAGAGGGAGGTGAGCAGAGTGGAAGATAATTGAATGCAATTAATGTTGCTACCAGGGAGAGAGAGTGCTCATGACAGGACCCCCCTCCAAGGGACGGCCCCAGAAGTCCCAAGAACAACATCATGCCGGGAGGGTGGAGGGGAGCAGGCGGCGGGTCAGAACTCCTCCGAGCGGTCCGAGTGAATCTCCTCATCCTCAGGAAGGAGCTGGAGGGTCACGGTCGGGAGACAGGACAGGCACTGAGACAGGAGCAGGGGCGGGCCGGACGGCTAGGAACCCCTCTTGGACGGCCCCTACGGATTGCAGGCTGATCAGGATGTAGTCGGGTGGAAGTCAGTGATAAGGGTCCGGTCCACTATCCTCCTGGCCGGGATCCAGGTCCTCTCCTCTGGACCATATCCCTCCCAATCAACGAGGTACTGGGGCCCCTACCCCTTCGCCTAGAGCGGAGCAGCCGCCGGACGGTGAAGACAGGACCGCCATCTACGAGGCGCGGAGGAGGTGGCGCCGGAGCTGCAGGGACCAGGGGACTTTCATGGACCGGCTTGACCTTGGAGACGTGGAAGGTGGGGTGGACCCGCATGGAAGCGGGCAACTGAAGTCGGACCGCCGTTGGACTGATGACTTTCTGCACAGGAAAGGACCAATGAAGCGAGGGGCCAGCTTTCGTGATACAACCCCGCAGCGGCAGATCCCGGGCAGACAGCCAGACCTTCTGACCAACCCGGTAAGTAGGTGCTGGGGTCCTCCGTCGGTTGGCACCGACGGCGTAGCTGGTTCCAGACTTCCAGGAGCACAGTGCGAGCCTGGGCCCAAGTGCGGCGGCAGCGGTGGGCATACGCAAGAGCAGACGGACAGGTGGCATCCGCCTCCTGGCTGGCAAACAGTGGAGGTTGATACCCGTAGACACACTGAAAGGGGGAGAGCCCGGTGGAGGAACTGGTGAGTGAATTATGGGGCATATTCCACCCAGAGCAGGTGTTGAGCCCAGGCCCGGGGATTTTGGGAAGCCACACACCTCAGTGCCTTCTCCAGCTCCTGGTTCATGCGTTCAGTCTGGCCGCTTGACTGCGGGTGGAATCCAGACGATAGGCTGGCGGTGGCCCCAAGGAGATGACAGAACTCCTTCCAAAAGGTTGCTGAGAATTGCGGGCCCCGGTCTGACACTATATCCTGGGGTAGGCCATGGATACGAAACACATGTTCCAGGACCACCTGGGAGGTCTCTTTAGCAGAGGGTAGTTTGGGAAGGGGCACGAAGTGGGTCATCTTACTAAAGCGGTCAACAATGGTAAGGATGACTGTGTGTCCGTCAGAGGGCGGAAGGCCCGTAACAAAGTCCAGTGAAACGTGGGACCAGGGCCTCTTGGGTATGAGTAGGGGTTGCAGCAACCCAGCAGGAGGCTGGTTGGGAGTCTTGTTTCGGTTACAAGTGGGACAAGCTCGGATGAATTCTCGGACATCCCGTCTCATCCCCCGCCACCAGAACCGCTGGCGGACCAGATGAAGGGTGCGAGTGATGCCGGGATGACAGGCCAGACGGGATTCGTGCCCCCACTGAATCACAGGTGACCTGAGATTTGCTGGAACAAACAGACGGTTGGGGGCGCTGGTGCTTGGACCTGGCTGGTCCCGAAGAGCCTCCATGACCTGCTTCTCGATCTCCCAGGTGAGGGCCGCTACGACCAAGTGGCTGGGAAGAATGGGAGCTGTCATGGCGGTGGTCTCGTCCTTCTGAAACATCCGGGGAAAGAGCATCAGGTTTGATGTTGCGAGATCCCGGGGCGGTAGGAGAGCGTGGAATGGAAGCGCGTAAGAACAGAGACCACCGCTGTTGACGGGAGTTCAGCCTCCTGGCTGTTTGGATATACTCAGGTTCTTGTGGTCTGTCCACACTACGAATGGTTCCTTTGACCCCTCTAACCAGTGCCGCCATTCTTCAAGGGGCGAGCTTGACAGCCAACAGCTCGCGGTTCCCAATGTCGTAGTTGCATTCGGCAGGGGTTAGCCGACGGGAGTAGAAGGCACAGGGGTGCATCTTGCCATCCTCAGCTGCTCTTTGAGAAAGCACTGCACCCACTCCCACGTCCAAGCATCTACCTCCACCACAAACTGCCTTGCTGCATCTGGCATCTGGAGGATGGGAGCAGAAGTGAAACATGTCTTGAGGATATTGAAGGCCTTATCAGCAGCTGATGTCCATTGGTACGGTTGTTTAGTGCTGGTTAGCGCCGTGAGGGGTGCAGCCACTGTGCTATAGTTTCTGATGAATCTCCTATAAAAGTTGGCAAAGCCCAGGAACTGTTGCAACTTCTTCCGAGACTCAGGAACTGGCCAGGAAGTGACAGCCGACACCTTCGTGAGATCCATCTGAATGCTGCCCTCGGTCACCACATACCCCAGGAATGAAACGGTCTTGGCATGGAACTCGCACTTCTCTGCCTTCACGAAAAGAGAGTTCTCCAGCAGGCGGCGCAGGACCAACCGGACGTGGTGCGTGTGTTCTGACAGAGTCTTTGAGAATATTAAAATATCGTCAAGGTACACAAATACGAACGTATTTAGCATGTCCCTGAGGATATCATTCACTAGGGCTTGAAAAACTGCTGGGGCATTGGTGAGGCCGAAGGGGCATGACGAGATATTCATAGTGGCCGGTTGGTGTGTTGAACGCTGTCTTCCATTCGTCTCCCCTCCCTCATCCGCACTCAGATGGTAGGCATTGCGAAGGTCCAGCTTAGTGAATACAGTGGCTCCCTGCAGCAGTTCGAAGGCAGACGAAAGTAAGGGCAGTGGGTAGCGATTCT
Organism: Coregonus clupeaformis; assembly: GCF_020615455.1. NCBI lineage: Eukaryota > Metazoa > Chordata > Actinopteri > Salmoniformes > Salmonidae > Coregonus > Coregonus clupeaformis. The sequence goes on from NC_059219.1 coordinate 8,699,112, forward strand.
TAACCGTGATGTCGTTCAGACCCCGGTAATCTATGCATGGACGAAGAGAACCGTCCTTCTTGCCGACAAAGAAGAATCCCGCTCCTGCGGGAAGACGACGGTCTAATTATCCCGGAGGCAAGAGAGTCATTAATGTAGTCCTCCATGGCCTTTCTTTCCGGGGCTGACAGTGAATACAGACGACCCTTGGGAGGTGCTGTGCCAGGCAGGAGATCAATCGCGCAGTCATAGGGTCTGTGTGGGGGTAGAGATGTCGCCTTGGATTTGTTGAACACCTCTTTCAGGCTGTGGTAACAGGCCGGAACATTGGATATGTCGGAGGTAGCGCTAGATCCTTCCCGGTGAACGGGCAGGGGTGGGCCCCCCTTAAACAGGTCTGGTGACAACTCCTTCCCCACTCACGGACTGTTCCTGTCTCCCAGTCGATGTGGGGGTTGTGCTGACGGAGCCACGGGTATCCAAGAATGAGTGGTTGGCCAGGTGAGTGTAGGAGGTGAAACTGGATGGACTCCTGGTGGTTTCCTGACAGCAGGATTGTCACAGGGGCGGAGATAATGAGTGACAGTGCCAAGATGATGCCCATCCAGGGCTCGTGCAGGAATGGGTTGTGTCAGTTGATGATGGTTCACGCCCAGTTGCTGTGCAAGCTCAGGGTCCATGATGTTTGCTTCGGCTCGGAATCCACAAGGGCGGCCAATGTATGAGTCTTGTCAGAAAGCTGAAGGCGGAGATGAAGCAGGGTCTTTCGGATGGAGGGAGACTGAAGGCTTGTTGAGCTCACCCGGATCTCCCCTACACCTGGTGAGCTGCGGCTTTTGCCGGACAAGTAGCGACACGGTGATTCTCGCCACCACAGTAGAGGCAAAGGTTGGAGCTTAGACGGCGCCGACGCTCTCGGGAGTCAGAGAGGCACGGCCAATCTCCATGGGCTCAGGCTGATTGAGTTGGCTATGGGACTTGACAGGCAGGGGGCTGGACAGAAGCGGTATCGACCCGAGTACGGATGGCAGGTTGACTGAGACGGCCCTTCTCCCTCCTCCCGGGTCTGTATACGGCGGTCAATGCGAACGGCAAGGTCAATGGCGGCATCAAGCGTTGAGGGCGGGTCACGGGAAACAAGCTCGTCCTTGATATAGTCCGCCAGGCTATGGAGGAAGGCTTGCACCAGTGCCTCTGGGTTAAACGAGCTTTGACTGGCCAGGGTACGAAAGTCAATGGAGAAGTCTGCCACTGTCCGATTGCCCTGACGGATGGTGAGCAGAGCTTGTGACGCTTCGGCTGTTGGCGAGCCTAGGTCAAAGACCTTTAACATCTCCTCCTCAAAGGCACTGAAGGAGGCACAGGCTGGGGTTTGCCGGTCGAATTCCGCCGTTCCCCACAACCGAGCTCGACCGGTGAGATGTGTGATGACATACCCCACCTTGGCTCCCTCTGTTGAGAAAGTCCTGGGCTGTAGTGCAAACTGGATTCGGCAGCTGCTCGAAGAATGGTCTTACTTGCTTCTGGTTGCCATCAAAACGTTCCGGGTTCCCAATCCTTGGTTCAGGAGCGTGGGGATCTGTGGCAGCACTGCCGGGCCTGCAGCATTGGGACCTCCAGCAGAGGGATGAAGGAGTATCGGTGGTACAGGAACAAAAGGACCAGGGGGGTGCAGGTGGAGTAGCCGGGCTTGAGAGTAGTTGCAGGGCTTGGGCTAGCTGTTGTTGCTGCAGTTGGAACTGTTGTTGCTGCTGGTTGAATAGCTGGAGAAGGGAAGCGATGTCGCCAGCCATCCGATTTATGTCTCCCTCAGAGCGGTTCCAGTCGCTGTAGGGCAGTCCTCTCTGGCTCTTCCTCCATCGTGGTCAGGGAGTGCGCTGGGTCCATGATGGTCTGACGTTCTGTCACGAACAGAAGAGGACCCAAGAGCGCAAGTTCAAATTCAGAGTTCTTTATTCAAGGTTACAGGCGGGAAGAGGAGTCCCAGGGGTGTCAGGGGGTCTCTCAGGGTCCTCCTGTGGGTACCTGTGCTCCGGGGTCACCAAATGTCCGGGGGTGTCCAGTCCAAGTGCTTAGTGTGTGTGTTCCCCAGTGATGGAGCGGCGTATCGGGCTGAGGGTGGTGAAACGTCTGGGCACGCTCATCTGGTGGTCGGAGACCTGGGGAACACACACACACAACAGCAATATGAATGGCAGGCAGAAGTACAGATCAGGGCTGGGCAAATATCGTGGTGAGAGACAGAAGGCAGAAACGAGTTACCGGAGGGGCTGAAGATCGGAGAGTAGTCGAGGTCCAGAAGGCAGGTTGGGATAGACGGGGCAGTAGAACAAGGAGGCAGTCAAGAAAGGATCGGTATCACAAACAGGAGTCAGAGCAGACAGGCAGGTTACTGGTCCGGGTTTGAAGACGATCTGACAGGGCTTGGCTGAAAACCAGGGCTTGATATACTGGGAGAGGTAGTGGGGAAATGCAGTTCAGCTGGCAGAGTAATTAGAACAGAGTGAGGCAAGGTGAGGATGGTGAGTGGGAAATGCAGTGCAGCTGGCCAGGTAACAAGAGCAGAGCAGGGCAGGTGGAGCTAGTTAGGCTGAGTAGAGAGAGGGAGGTGAGCAGAGTGGAAGATAATTGAATGCAATTAATGTTGCTACCAGGGAGAGAGAGTGCTCATGACAAGTAGTCTGTTATAGACCCTAACTAACATCCATTCCAGTAGTAGCTATAGACCCTAACTAACATCCATTCCAGTAGTAGTCTGCTATAGACCCTAACTAACATCCATTCCAGTAGTAGCTATAGACCCTAACTAACATCCATTCCAGTAGTAGTCTGTTATAGACCCTAACTAACATCCATTCCAGTAGTAGCTATAGACCCTAACTAACATCCATTCCAGTAGTAGTCTGCTATAGACCATAACTAACATCCATTCCAGTAGTAGTCTGCTATAGACCCTAACTAACATCCATTCTAGTAGTAGTCTGCTATAGACCATAACTAACATTCATTCCAGTAGTTGTCTGCTATAGACCCTAACTAACATCCATTCAAGTAGTAGTCTGCTATAGACCCTAACTAACATCCATTCCAGTAGTAGTCTGCTATAGACCCTAACTAACATCCATTCCAGTAGTAGTCTGCTATAGACCCTAACTAACAGCCATTCCAGTAGTAGTCTGCTATAGACCCTAACTAACAGCCATTCCAGTAGTAGTCTGCTATAGACCCTAACTAACATCCATTCCAGTAGTAGTCTGCTATAGACCCTAACTAACATCCATTCCAGTAGTAGTCTGCTATAGACCCTAACTAACAGCCATTCCAGTAGAGTCTGCTATAGACCCTAACTAACAGCCATTCCAGTAGTAGTCTGCTATAGACCCTAACTAACAGCCATTCCAGTAGTCTGCTATAGACCCTAACTAACATCCATTCCAGTAGTAGTCTGCTATAGACCCTAACTAACATCCATTCCAGTAGTAGTCTGCTATAGACCCTAACTAACAGCCATTCCAGTAGTAGCTATAGACCCTAACTAACATCCATTCCAGTAGTAGTCTGCTATAGACCCTAACTAACATCCATTCCAGTAGTAGTCTGCTATAGACCATAACTAACATCCATTCCAGTAGTAGTCTGTTATAGACCATAACTAACATCCATTCCAGTAGTAGTCTGCTATAGACCCTAACTAACATCCATTCCAGTAGTAGTCTGCTATAGACCCTAACTAACATCCATTCCAGTAGTAGCTATAGACCCTAACTAACATCCATTCCAGTAGTAGTCTGCTATAGACCCTAACTAACATCCATTCCAGTAGTAGCTATAGACCCTAACTAACATCCATTCCAGTAGTAGTCTGCTATAGACCCTAACTAACAGCCATTCCAGTAGTAGTCTGCTATAGACCCTAACTAACATCCATTCCAGTAGTAGTCTGCTATAGACCCTAACTAACATCCATTCCAGTAGTAGTCGCTATAGACCCTAACTAACATCCATTCCAGTAGTAGTCTGCTATAGACCCTAACTAACATCCATTCCAGTAGTCTGCTATAGACCCTAACTAACAGCCATTCCAGTAGTAGCTATAGACCTAACTAACATCCATTCCAGTAGTAGTCTGCTATAGACCCTAACTAACAGCCATTCCAGTAGTAGTCTGCTATAGACCCTAACTAACAGCCATTCCAGTAGTAGTCGCTATAGACCCTAACTAACAGCCATTCCAGTAGTAGTCTGCTATAGACCCTAACTAACATCCATTCCAGTAGTAGTCTGCTATAGACCCTAACTAACATCCATTCCAGTAGTAGTCTGCTATAGACCTAACTAACAGCCATTCCAGTAGTAGTCTGCTATAGACCCTAACTAACATCCATTCCAGTAGTAGTCTGCTATAGACCCTAACTAACATCCATTCCAGTAGTAGTCTGCTATAGACCCTAACTAACATCCATTCCAGTAGTAGTCTGCTATAGACCCTAACTAACATCCATTCCAGTAGTAGTCTGCTATAGACCCTAACTAACATCCATTCCAGTAGTAGTCTGCTATAGACCCTAACTAACATCCATTCCAGTAGTAGTCTGCTATAGACCCTAACTAACATCCATTCCAGTAGTAGCTATAGACCCTAACTAACAGCCATTCCAGTAGTAGTCTGCTATAGACCCTAACTAACATCCATTCCAGTAGTAGTCTGCTATAGACCCTAACTAACAGCCATTCCAGTAGTAGTCTGCTATAGACCCTAACTAACATCCATTCCAGTAGTAGTCTGCTATAGACCCTAACTAACAGCCATTCCAGTAGTAGTCTGCTATAGACCCTAACTAACAGCCATTCCAGTAGTAGTCTGCTATAGACCCTAACTAACATCCATTCCAGTAGTCTGCTATAGACCCTAACTAACATCCATTCCAGTAGTAGTCTGCTATAGACCCTAACTAACAGCCATTCCAGTAGTAGTCTGCTATAGACCCTAACTAACAGCCATTCCAGTAGTAGTCTGCTATAGACCCAACTAACATCCATTCCAGTAGTAGTCTGCTATAGACCCTAACTAACATCCATTCCAGTAGTAGTCTGCTATAGACCATAACTAACATCCATTCCAGTAGTAGTCTGCTATAGACCTAACTAACATCCATTCCAGTAGTAGTCTGCTATAGACCCTAACTAACATCCATTCCTAGTAGTAGCTATAGACCCTAACTAACATCCATTCCAGTAGTAGTCGCTATAGACCCTAACTAACATCCATTCCAGTAGTAGCGCTATAGACCCTAACTAACATCCATTCCAGTAGTAGCTATAGACCCTAACTAACATCCATTCCAGTAGTAGTCTGCTATAGACCCTAACTAACAGCCATTCCAGTAGTAGTCTGCTATAGACCCTAACTAACATCCATTCCAGTAGTAGCTATAGACCCTAACTAACATCCATTCCAGTAGTAGTCTGCTATAGACCCTAACTAACATCCATTCCAGTAGTCTGCTATAGACCCTAACTAACAGCCATTCCAGTAGTAGCTATAGACCCTAACTAACATCCATTCCAGTAGTAGTCTGCTATAGACCCTAACTAACAGCCATTCCAGTAGTAGTCTGCTATAGACCCTAACTAACATCCATTCCAGTAGTAGTCTGCTATAGACCCTAACTAACAGCCATTCCAGTAGTAGTCTGCTATAGACCCTAACTAACAGCCATTCCAGTAGTAGTCTGCTATAGACCCTAACTAACATCCATTCCAGTAGTAGTCTGCTATAGACCCTAACTAACATCCATTCCAGTAGTAGTTGCTATAGACCCTAACTAACATCCATTCCAGTAGTAGTCTGCTATAGACCCTAACTAACATCCATTCCAGTAGTAGTCTGCTATAGACCCTAACTAACATCCATTCCAGTAGTAGTCTGCTATAGACCCTAACTAACATCCATTCCAGTAGTAGTCTGCTATAGACCCTAACTAACATCCATTCCAGTAGTAGTCTGCTATAGACCCTAACTAACATCCATTCCAGTAGTAGTCTGCTATAAACCCTAACTAACATCCATTCCAGTAGTAGTAGCTATAGACCCTAACTAACATCCATTCCAGTAGTAGTCTGCTATAGACCCTAACTAACAGCCATTCCAGTAGTAGTCTGCTATAGACCCTAACTAACAGCCATTCCAGTAGTAGTCTGCTATAGACCCTAACTAACAGCCATTCCAGTAGTAGTCTGCTATAGACCCTAACTAACAGCCATTCCAGTAGTAGTCGCTATAGACCCTAACTAACAGCCATTCCAGTAGTAGTCTGCTATAGACCCTAACTAACAGCCATTCCAGTAGTAGTCTGCTATAGACCCTAACTAACAGCCATTCCAGTAGTAGTCTGCTATAGACCCTAACTAACAGCCATTCCAGTAGTAGTCTGCTATAGACCCTAACTAACATCCATTCCAGTAGTAGTCTGCTATAGACCCTAACTAACAGCCATTCCAGTAGTAGGCTATAGACCCTAACTAACATCCATTCCAGTAGTAGTCTGCTATAGACCCTAACTAACATCCATTCCAGTAGTAGTCTGCTATAGACCCTAACTAACATCCATTCCAGTAGTAGTCTGCTATAGACCCTAACTAACATCCATTCCAGTAGTAGTCTGCTATAGACCCTAACTAACATCCATTCCAGTAGTAGTCTGCTATAGACCCTAACTAACATCCATTCCAGTAGTAGCTATAGACCCTAACTAACATCCATTCCAGTAGTAGCTATAGACCCTAACTAACAGCCATTCCAGTAGTAGCTATAGACCCTAACTAACATCCATTCCAGTAGTAGTCTGCTATAGACCCTAACTAACAGCCATTCCAGTAGTAGTCTGCTATAGACCCTAACTAACATCCATTCCAGTAGTAGTCTGCTATAGACCCTAACTAACATCCATTCCAGTAGTAGCTATAGACCCTAACTAACATCCATTCCAGTAGTAGTCTGCTATAGACCCTAACTAACATCCATTCCAGTAGTAGTCTGCTATAGACCCTAACTAACAGCCATTCCAGTAGTAGCTATAGACCCTAACTAACATCCATTCCAGTAGTAGTCTGCTATAGACCCTAACTAACAGCCATTCCAGTAGTAGTCTGCTATAGACCCTAACTAACAGCCATTCCAGTAGTAGTCTGCTATAGACCCTAACTAACAGCCATTCCAGTAGTAGTCTGCTATAGACCCTAACTAACAGCCATTCCAGTAGTAGTCTGCTATAGACCCTAACTAACATCCATTCCAGTAGTAGTCTGCTATAGACCCTAACTAACATCCATTCCAGTAGTAGTCTGCTATAGACCCTAACTAACAGCCATTCCAGTAGTAGTCTGCTATAGACCCTAACTAACATCCATTCCAGTAGTAGTCTGCTATAGACCCTAACTAACATCCATTCCAGTAGTAGTCTGCTATAGACCCTAACTAACAGCCATTCCAGTAGTAGTCTGCTATAGACCCTAACTAACAGCCATTCCAGTAGTAGCTATAGACCCTAACTAACAGCCATTCCAGTAGTAGTCTGCTATAGACCCTAACTAACATCCATTCCAGTAGTAGTCTGCTATAGACCCTAACTAACATCCATTCCAGTAGTAGTCTGCTATAGACCCTAACTAACAGCCATTCCAGTAGTAGTCTGCTATAGACCCTAACTAACATCCATTCCAGTAGTAGTCTGCTATAGACCCTAACTAACATCCATTCCAGTAGTAGTCTGCTATAGACCCTAACTAACATCCATTCCAGTAGTAGTCTGCTATAGACCCTAACTAACAGCCATTCCAGTAGTAGTCTGCTATAGACCCTAACTAACATCCATTCCAGTAGTAGTCTGCTATAGACCCTAACTAACAGCCATTCCAGTAGTAGTCTGCTATAGACCCTAACTAACAGCCATTCCAGTAGTAGTCTGCTATAGACCCTAACTAACATCCATTCCAGTAGTAGTCTGCTATAGACCCTAACTAACATCCATTCCAGTAGTAGTCTGCTATAGACCCTAACTAACATCCATTCCAGTAGTCTGCTATAGACCCTAACTAACAGCCATTCCAGTAGTAGTCTGCTATAGACCCTAACTAACAGCCATTCCAGTAGTAGTCTGCTATAGACCCTAACTAACAGCCATTCCAGTAGTAGTCTGCTATAGACCCTAACTAACAGCCATTCCAGTAGTACGCTATAGACCCTAACTAACATCCATTCCAGTAGTAGTCTGCTATAGACCCTAACTAACATCCATTCCAGTAGTAGCTATAGACCCTAACTAACATCCATTCCAGTAGTAGTCTGCTATAGACCCTAACTAACATCCATTCCAGTAGTAGTCTGCTATAGACCCTAACTAACATCCATTCCAGTAGTAGTCTGCTATAGACCCTAACTAACATCCATTCCAGTAGTAGTCTGCTATAGACCCTAACTAACATCCATTCCAGTAGTAGTCTGCTATAGACCCTAACTAACATCCATTCCAGTAGTAGCTATAGACCCTAACTAACATCCATTCCAGTAGTAGCTATAGACCCTAACTAACATCCATTCCAGTAGTAGTCTGCTATAGACCCTAACTAACATCCATTCCAGTAGTAGTCTGCTATAGACCCTAACTAACAGCCATTCCAGTAGTAGTCTGCTATAGACCCTAACTAACAGCCATTCCAGTAGTCTGCTATAGACCCTAACTAACAGCCATTCCAGTAGTAGCTATAGACCCTAACTAACATCCATTCCAGTAGTAGTCTGCTATAGACCCTAACTAACATCCATTCCAGTAGTAGTCTGCTATAGACCCTAACTAACATCCATTCCAGTAGTAGTCTGCTATAGACCCTAACTAACATCCATTCCAGTAGTCTGCTATAGACCCTAACTAACATCCATTCCAGTAGTAGTCTGCTATAGACCCTAACTAACAGCCATTCCAGTAGTAGTCTGCTATAGACCCTAACTAACATCCATTCCAGTAGTAGTCTGCTATAGACCCTAACTAACAGCCATTCCAGTAGTAGTCTGCTATAGACCCTAACTAACAGCCATTCCAGTAGTAGTCTGCTATAGACCCTAACTAACATCCATTCCAGTAGTAGTCTGCTATAGACCCTAACTAACAGCCATTCCAGTAGTAGTCTGCTATAGACCCTAACTAACATCCATTCCAGTAGTCTGCTATAGACCCTAACTAACAGCCATTCCAGTAGTCTGCTATAGACCCTAACTAACAGCCATTCCAGTAGTAGTCTGCTATAGACCCTAACTAACATCCATTCCAGTAGTAGTCTGCTATAGACCCTAACTAACATCCATTCCAGTAGTAGTCTGCTATAGACCCTAACTAACAGCCATTCCAGTAGTAGTCTGCTATAGACCCTAACTAACAGCCATTCCAGTAGTAGTCTGCTATAGACCCTAACTAACAGCCATTCCAGTAGTAGTCTGCTATAGACCCTAACTAACATCCATTCCAGTAGTAGTCTGCTATAGACCCTAACTAACAGCCATTCCAGTAGTAGTCTGCTATAGACCCTAACTAACAGCCATTCCAGTAGTAGTCTGCTATAGACCCTAACTAACATCCATTCCAGTAGTAGTCTGCTATAGACCCTAACTAACAGCCATTCCAGTAGTAGTCTGCTATAGACCCTAACTAACAGCCATTCCAGTAGTAGTCTGCTATAGACCCTAACTAACAGCCATTCCAGTAGTAGTCTGCTATAGACCCTAACTAACAGCCATTCCAGTAGTAGTCGCTATAGACCCTAACTAACAGCCATTCCAGTAGTAGTCGCTATAGACCCTAACTAACATCCATTCCAGTAGTAGTCTGCTATAGACCCTAACTAACAGCCATTCCAGTAGTAGTCTGCTATAGACCCTAACTAACATCCATTCCAGTAGTAGTCTGCTATAGACCCTAACTAACAGCCATTCCAGTAGTAGTCTGCTATAGACCCTAACTAACATCCATTCCAGTAGTAGTCAGCTATAGACCCTAACTAACATCCATTCCAGTAGTAGTCTGCTATAGACCCTAACTAACATCCATTCCAGTAGTAGTCTGCTATAGACCCTAACTAACATCCATTCCAGTAGTAGTCTGCTATAGACCCTAACTAACATCCATTCCAGTAGTAGTCTGCTATAGACCCTAACTAACATCCATTCCAGTAGTAGCTATAGACCCTAACTAACATCCATTCCAGTAGTAGTCTGCTATAGACCCTAACTAACATCCATTCCAGTAGTAGCTATAGACCCTAACTAACATCCATTCCAGTAGTAGTCTGCTATAGACCCTAACTAACATCCATTCCAGTAGTAGTCTGCTATAGACCCTAACTAACAGCCATTCCAGTAGTAGTCTGCTATAGACCCTAACTAACATCCATTCCAGTAGTAGCTATAGACCCTAACTAACATCCATTCCAGTAGTAGTCTGCTATAGACCCTAACTAACATCCATTCCAGTAGTAGTCTGCTATAGACCCTAACTAACAGCCATTCCAGTAGTAGTCTGCTATAGACCCTAACTAACAGCCATTCCAGTAGTAGTCTGCTATAGACCCTAACTAACAGCCATTCCAGTAGTAGTCGCTATAGACCCTAACTAACAGCCATTCCAGTAGTAGCTGCTATAGACCCTAACTAACATCCATTCCAGTAGTAGTCTGCTATAGACCCTAACTAACATCCATTCCAGTAGTAGTCTGCTATAGACCCTAACTAACAGCCATTCCAGTAGTAGTCTGCTATAGACCCTAACTAACATCCATTCCAGTAGTAGCTATAGACCCTAACTAACAGCCATTCCAGTAGTAGTCTGCTATAGACCCTAACTAACAGCCATTCCAGTAGTAGTCTGCTATAGACCCTAACTAACATCCATTCCAGTAGTAGTCTGCTATAGACCCTAACTAACAGCCATTCCAGTAGTAGTCTGCTATAGACCCTAACTAACAGCCATTCCAGTAGTACGCTATAGACCCTAACTAACAGCCATTCCAGTAGTAGTCTGCTATAGACCCTAAGTAACATCCATTCCAGTAGTAGTCTGCTATAGACCCTAACTAACATCCATTCCAGTAGTAGTCTGCTATAGACCCTAACTAACAGCCATTCCAGTAGTAGTCTGCTATAGACCCTAACTAACAGCCATTCCAGTAGTTCGCTATAGACCCTAACTAACAGCCATTCCAGTAGTCTGCTATAGACCCTAACTAACAGCCATTCCAGTAGTAGTCTGCTATAGACCCTAACTAACAGCCATTCCAGTAGTAGTCTGCTATAGACCCTAACTAACATCCATTCCAGTAGTAGCTATAGACCCTAACTAACATCCATTCCAGTAGTCTGCTATAGACCCTAACTAACATCCATTCCAGTAGTAGTAGCTATAGACCCTAACTAACAGCCATTCCAGTAGTAGTCTGCTATAGACCCTAACTAACAGCCATTCCAGTAGTAGTCTGCTATAGACCCTAACTAACAGCCATTCCAGTAGTAGTCTGCTATAGACCCTAACTAACAGCCATTCCAGTAGTAGTCTGCTATAGACCCTAACTAACATCCATTCCAGTAGTAGTCTGCTATAGACCCTAACTAACAGCCATTCCAGTAGTAGTCTGCTATAGACCCTAACTAACATCCATTCCAGTAGTAGCTGCTATAGACCCTAACTAACATCCATTCCAGTAGTAGTCGCTATAGACCCTAACTAACAGCCATTCCAGTAGTAGTCTGCTATAGACCCTAACTAACAGCCATTCCAGTAGTAGTCTGCTATAGACCCTAACTAACAGCCATTCCAGTAGTAGTCTGCTATAGACCCTAACTAACAGCCATTCCAGTAGTCTGCTATAGACCCTAACTAACATCCATTCCAGTAGTAGTCTGCTATAGACCCTAACTAACAGCCATTCCAGTAGTAGTCTGCTATAGACCCTAACTAACATCCATTCCAGTAGTAGTCTGCTATAGACCCTAACTAACAGCCATTCCAGTAGTAGTCTGCTATAGACCCTAACTAACAGCCATTCCAGTAGTAGCTATAGACCCTAACTAACAGCCATTCCAGTAGTAGTCTGCTATAGACCCTAACTAACATCCATTCCAGTAGTCTGCTATAGACCCTAACTAACATCCATTCCAGTAGTAGTCTGCTATAGACCCTAACTAACATCCATTCCAGTAGTAGTCTGCTATAGACCCTAACTAACATCCATTCCAGTAGTAGCGCTATAGACCCTAACTAACAGCCATTCCAGTAGTAGTCTGCTATAGACCCTAACTAACATCCATTCCAGTAGTAGTCTGCTATAGACCCTAACTAACATCCATTCCAGTAGTAGTCTGCTATAGACCATAACTAACAGCCATTCCAGTAGTAGTCTGCTATAGACCCTAACTAACATCCATTCCAGTAGTAGTCTGCTATAGACCCTAACTAACATCCATTCCAGTAGTAGCTATAGACCCTAACTAACAGCCATTCCAGTAGTAGTCTGCTATAGACCCTAACTAACATCCATTCCAGTAGTAGCTATAGACCCTAACTAACAGCCATTCCAGTAGTAGTCTGCTATAGACCCTAACTAACAGCCATTCCAGTAGTAGTCTGCTATAGACCCTAACTAACAGCCATTCCAGTAGTAGCGCTATAGACCCTAACTAACAGCCATTCCGTAGTAGTCTGCTATAGACCCTAACTAACAGCCATTCCAGTAGTAGTCTGCTATAGACCCTAACTAACATCCATTCCAGTAGTAGTCTGCTATAGACCCTAACTAACATCCATTCCAGTAGTAGTCTGCTATAGACCCTAACTAACAGCCATTCCAGTAGTAGTCTGCTATAGACCCTAACTAACAGCCATTCCAGTAGTAGTCTGCTATAGACCCTAACTAACAGCCATTCCAGTAGTAGGCTATAGACCCTAACTAACATCCATTCCAGTAGTAGTCTGCTATAGACCCTAACTAACAGCCATTCCAGTAGTAGTCGCTATAGACCCTAACTAACAGCCATTCCAGTAGTAGTCTGCTATAGACCCTAACTAACATCCATTCCAGTAGTAGTCTGCTATAGACCCTAACTAACAGCCATTCCAGTAGTAGTCTGCTATAGACCCTAACTAACATCCATTCCAGTAGTAGTCTGCTATAGACCCTAACTAACATCCATTCCAGTAGTAGTCTGCTATAGACCCTAACTAACAGCCATTCCAGTAGTAGTCTGCTATAGACCCTAACTAACATCCATTCCAGTAGTAGTCTGCTATAGACCCTAACTAACATCCATTCCAGTAGTAGTCTGCTATAGACCCTAACTAACAGCCATTCCAGTAGTAGTCTGCTATAGACCCTAACTAACATCCATTCCAGTAGTAGTCTGCTATAGACCCTAACTAACAGCCATTCCAGTAGTAGTCTGCTATAGACCCTAACTAACATCCATTCCAGTAGTAGTCTGCTATAGACCCTAACTAACAGCCATTCCAGTAGTAGTCTGCTATAGACCCTAACTAACAGCCATTCCAGTAGTAGGCTATAGACCCTAACTAACATCCATTCCAGTAGTAGTCTGCTATAGACCCTAACTAACAGCCATTCCAGTAGTAGTCTGCTATAGACCCTAACTAACAGCCATTCCAGTAGTAGTCTGCTATAGACCCTAACTAACAGCCATTCCAGTAGTAGTCTGCTATAGACCCTAACTAACAGCCATTCCAGTAGTAGTCTGCTATAGACCCTAACTAACAGCCATTCCAAGTAGTCTGCTATAGACCCTAACTAACAGCCATTCCAGTAGTAGTCTGCTATAGACCCTAACTAACAGCCATTCCAGTAGTAGTCTGCTATAGACCCTAACTAACATCCATTCCAGTAGTAGTCTGCTATAGACCCTAACTAACAGCCATTCCAGTAGTAGTGCTATAGACCCTAACTAACAGCCATTCCAGTAGTAGTCTGCTATAGACCCTAACTAACAGCCATTCCAGTAGTAGCTGCTATAGACCCTAACTAACAGCCATTCCAGTAGTAGTCTGCTATAGACCCTAACTAACATCCATTCCAGTAGTAGTCTGCTATAGACCCTAACTAACATCCATTCCAGTAGTAGTCGCTATAGACCCTAACTAACAGCCATTCCAGTAGTAGTCTGCTATAGACCCTAACTAACAGCCATTCCAGTAGTAGGCTATAGACCCTAACTAACAGCCATTCCAGTAGTAGTCTGCTATAGACCCTAACTAACAGCCATTCCAGTAGTAGTCTGCTATAGACCCTAACTAACAGCCATTCCAGTAGTAGTCTGCTATAGACCCTAACTAACAGCCATTCCAGTAGTAGTCTGCTATAGACCCTAACTAACAGCCATTCCAGTAGTAGTTGCTATAGACCCTAACTAACAGCCATTCCAGTAGTAGTCTGCTATAGACCCTAACTAACAGCCATTCCAGTAGTAGTCGCTATAGACCCTAACTAACATCCATTCCAGTAGTAGTCTGCTATAGACCCTAACTAACATCCATTCCAGTAGTAGCTGCTATAGACCCTAACTAACAGCCATTCCAGTAGTAGTCTGCTATAGACCCTAACTAACAGCCATTCCAGTAGTAGCTATAGACCCTAACTAACAGCCATTCCAGTAGTAGTCTGCTATAGACCCTAACTAACAGCCATTCCAGTAGTAGTGCTATAGACCCTAACTAACATCCATTCCAGTAGTAGTCTGCTATAGACCCTAACTAACATCCATTCCAGTAGTAGTGCTATAGACCCTAACTAACAGCCATTCCAGTAGTAGTCTGCTATAGACCCTAACTAACATCCATTCCAGTAGTAGTCGCTATAGACCCTAACTAACAGCCATTCCAGTAGTAGTCTGCTATAGACCCTAACTAACAGCCATTCCAGTAGTAGTCTGCTATAGACCCTAACTAACAGCCATTCCAGTAGTAGTCTGCTATAGACCCTAACTAACAGCCATTCCAGTAGTAGTCTGCTATAGACCCTAACTAACATCCATTCCAGTAGTCTGCTATAGACCCTAACTAACATCCATTCCAGTAGTAGTGCTATAGACCCTAACTAACAGCCATTCCTAGTAGTCTGCTATAGACCCTAACTAACATCCATTCCAGTAGTAGTCTGCTATAGACCCTAACTAACAGCCATTCCAGTAGTAGTCTGCTATAGACCCTAACTAACATCCATTCCAGTAGTAGCTATAGACCCTAACTAACATCCATTCCAGTAGTAGTCTGCTATAGACCCTAACTAACAGCCATTCCAGTAGTAGTCTGCTATAGACCCTAACTAACATCCATTCCAGTAGTAGTCTGCTATAGACCCTAACTAACAGCCATTCCAGTAGTAGTCTGCTATAGACCCTAACTAACAGCCATTCCAAGTAGTCTGCTATAGACCCTAACTAACAGCCATTCCAGTAGTAGTCTGCTATAGACCCTAACTAACAGCCATTCCAGTAGTAGTCGCTATAGACCCTAACTAACAGCCATTCCAGTAGTAGTCTGCTATAGACCCTAACTAACATCCATTCCAGTAGTAGTCTGCTATAGACCCTAACTAACAGCCATTCCAGTAGTAGTCTGCTATAGACCCTAACTAACAGCCATTCCATAGTAGTCTGCTATAGACCCTAACTAACAGCCATTCCAGTAGTAGTCTGCTATAGACCCTAACTAACATCCATTCCAGTAGTAGTCTGCTATAGACCCTAACTAACAGCCATTCCAGTAGTAGTCTGCTATAGACCCTAACTAACAGCCATTCCAGTAGTAGTCTGCTATAGACCCTAACTAACAGCCATTCCAGTAGTAGTCTGCTATAGACCCTAACTAACAGCCATTCCAGTAGTAGTCTGCTATAGACCCTAACTAACAGCCATTCCAGTAGTAGTCTGCTATAGACCCTAACTAACAGCCATTCCAGTAGTAGTCTGCTATAGACCCTAACTAACAGCCATTCCAGTAGTAGTCTGCTATAGACCCTAACTAACAGCCATTCCATAGTAGTCTGCTATAGACCCTAACTAACATCCATTCCAGTAGTAGTCGCTATAGACCCTAACTAACAGCCATTCCAGTAGTAGTCTGCTATAGACCCTAACTAACAGCCATTCCAGTAGTAGTCTGCTATAGACCCTAACTAACAGCCATTCCAGTAGTAGTCTGCTATAGACCCTAACTAACAGCCATTCCAGTAGTAGTCTGCTATAGACCCTAACTAACATCCATTCCAGTAGTAGTCTGCTATAGACCCTAACTAACAGCCATTCCAGTAGTAGGCTATAGACCCTAACTAACAGCCATTCCAGTAGTAGTCTGCTATAGACCCTAACTAACAGCCATTCCAGTAGTAGTCTGCTATAGACCCTAACTAACAGCCATTCCAGTAGTAGTCTGCTATAGACCCTAACTAACAGCCATTCCAGTAGTAGTCTGCTATAGACCCTAACTAACATCCATTCCAGTAGTAGTCTGCTATAGACCCTAACTAACAGCCATTCCAGTAGTAGTCTGCTATAGACCCTAACTAACAGCCATTCCAGTAGTAGCTATAGACCCTAACTAACAGCCATTCCAGTAGTAGTCTGCTATAGACCCTAACTAACAGCCATTCCAGTAGTAGTCTGCTATAGACCCTAACTAACAGCCATTCCAGTAGTAGTCTGCTATAGACCCTAACTAACATCCATTCCAGTAGTAGCTATAGACCCTAACTAACATCCATTCCAGTAGTAGTCTGCTATAGACCCTAACTAACAGCCATTCCAGTAGTAGTCTGCTATAGACCCTAACTAACAGCCATTCCAGTAGTAGTCTGCTATAGACCCTAACTAACATCCATTCCAGTAGTAGTCTGCTATAGACCCTAACTAACAGCCATTCCAGTAGTAGTCTGCTATAGACCCTAACTAACAGCCATTCCAGTAGTAGTCTGCTATAGACCCTAACTAACAGCCATTCCAGTAGTAGTCTGCTATAGACCCTAACTAACATCCATTCCAGTAGTAGTCTGCTATAGACCCTAACTAACAGCCATTCCAGTAGTAGTCTGCTATAGACCCTAACTAACAGCCATTCCAGTAGTAGTCTGCTATAGACCCTAACTAACAGCCATTCCAGTAGTAGTCTGCTATAGACCCTAACTAACATCCATTCCAGTAGTAGTCTGCTATAGACCCTAACTAACAGCCATTCCAGTAGTAGTCTGCTATAGACCCTAACTAACAGCCATTCCTAGTAGTCTGCTATAGACCCTAACTAACAGCCATTCCAGTAGTAGTCTGCTATAGACCCTAACTAACAGCCATTCCAGTAGTAGTCTGCTATAGACCCTAACTAACAGCCATTCCAGTAGTAGTCTGCTATAGACCCTAACTAACAGCCATTCCAGTAGTAGTCTGCTATAGACCCTAACTAACAGCCATTCCAGTAGTAGTCTGCTATAGACCCTAACTAACAGCCATTCCAGTAGTAGTCTGCTATAGACCCTAACTAACAGCCATTCCAGTAGTAGTCTGCTATAGACCCTAACTAACATCCATTCCAGTAGTAGTCTGCTATAGACCCTAACTAACAGCCATTCCAGTAGTAGTCTGCTATAGACCCTAACTAACAGCCATTCCAGTAGTAGTCTGCTATAGACCCTAACTAACATCCATTCCAGTAGTAGTCTGCTATAGACCCTAACTAACAGCCATTCCAGTAGTAGTCTGCTATAGACCCTAACTAACAGCCATTCCAGTAGTAGTCTGCTATAGACCCTAACTAACAGCCATTCCAGTAGTAGCTATAGACCCTAACTAACAGCCATTCCAGTAGTAGTCTGCTATAGACCCTAACTAACATCCATTCCAGTAGTAGCTATAGACCCTAACTAACATCCATTCCAGTAGTAGCTATAGACCCTAACTAACAGCCATTCCAGTAGTAGTCTGCTATAGACCCTAACTAACAGCCATTCCAGTAGTAGTCTGCTATAGACCCTAACTAACATCCATTCCAGTAGTAGTGCTATAGACCCTAACTAACAGCCATTCCAGTAGTAGTCTGCTATAGACCCTAACTAACAGCCATTCCAGTAGTAGGCTATAGACCCTAACTAACAGCCATTCCAGTAGTAGTCTGCATAGACCCTAACTAACAGCCATTCCAGTAGTAGTCTGCTATAGACCCTAACTAACAGCCATTCCAGTAGTAGTCTGCTATAGACCCTAACTAACAGCCATTCCAGTAGTAGTCTGCTATAGACCCTAACTAACAGCCATTCCTAGTAGTCTGCTATAGACCCTAACTAACATCCATTCCAGTAGTAGTCTGCTATAGACCCTAACTAACATCCATTCCAGTAGTAGTCTGCTATAGACCCTAACTAACAGCCATTCCAGTAGTAGTCTGCTATAGACCCTAACTAACATCCATTCCAGTAGTAGTCTGCTATAGACCCTAACTAACATCCATTCCAGTAGTAGTCTGCTATAGACCCTAACTAACAGCCATTCCAGTAGTAGTCTGCTATAGACCCTAACTAACAGCCATTCCAGTAGTAGTCTGCTATAGACCCTAACTAACATCCATTCCAGTAGTAGTCTGCTATAGACCCTAACTAACATCCATTCCAGTAGTAGTCTGCTATAGACCCTAACTAACATCCATTCCAGTAGTAGTCTGCTATAGACCCTAACTAACATCCATTCCAGTAGTAGGCTATAGACCCTAACTAACATCCATTCCAGTAGTAGTCTGCTATAGACCCTAACTAACATCCATTCCAGTAGTAGTCTGCTATAGACCCCTAACTAACAGCCATTCCAGTAGTAGTCTGCTATAGACCCTAACTAACAGCCATTCCAGTAGTAGTCTGCTATAGACCCTAACTAACAGCCATTCCAGTAGTAGTCTGCTATAGACCCTAACTAACATCCATTCCAGTAGTAGTCTGCTATAGACCCTAACTAACAGCCATTCCAGTAGTAGTCTGCTATAGACCCTAACTAACAGCCATTCCAGTAGTAGTCTGCTATAGACCCTAACTAACAGCCATTCCAGTAGTAGTCTGCTATAGACCCTAACTAACAGCCATTCCAGTAGTAGTCTGCTATAGACCCTAACTAACAGCCATTCCAGTAGTAGTCTGCTATAGACCCTAACTAACATCCATTCCAGTAGTAGTCTGCTATAGACCCTAACTAACAGCCATTCCAGTAGTAGTCTGCTATAGACCCTAACTAACAGCCATTCCAGTAGTAGTCTGCTATAGACCCTAACTAACAGCCATTCCAGTAGTAGTCTGCTATAGACCCTAACTAACAGCCATTCCAGTAGTAGTCTGCTATAGACCCTAACTAACAGCCATTCCAGTAGTAGTCTGCTATAGACCCTAACTAACAGCCATTCCAGTAGTAGTCTGCTATAGACCCTAACTAACATCCATTCCAGTAGTAGTCTGCTATAGACCCTAACTAACATCCATTCCAGTAGTAGTCTGCTATAGACCCTAACTAACATCCATTCCAGTAGTAGTCTGCTATAGACCCTAACTAACATCCATTCCAGTAGTAGCTATAGACCCTAACTAACAGCCATTCCAGTAGTAGTCTGCTATAGACCCTAACTAACATCCATTCCAGTAGTAGTCTGCTATAGACCCTAACTAACAGCCATTCCAGTAGTAGTCTGCTATAGACCCTAACTAACAGCCATTCCAGTAGTAGTCTGCTATAGACCCTAACTAACATCCATTCCAGTAGTAGTCTGCTATAGACCCTAACTAACAGCCATTCCAGTAGTAGCTATAGACCCTAACTAACAGCCATTCCAGTAGTAGTCTGCTATAGACCCTAACTAACAGCCATTCCAGTAGTAGTCTGCTATAGACCCTAACTAACAGCCATTCCAGTAGTAGCTATAGACCCTAACTAACAGCCATTCCAGTAGTAGTCTGCTATAGACCCTAACTAACAGCCATTCCAGTAGTAGTCGCTATAGACCCTAACTAACATCCATTCCAGTAGTAGTCTGCTATAGACCCTAACTAACAGCCATTCCAGTAGTAGTCTGCTATAGACCCTAACTAACAGCCATTCCAGTAGTAGTCTGCTATAGACCCTAACTAACATCCATTCCAGTAGTAGTCTGCTATAGACCCTAACTAACATCCATTCCAGTAGTAGTCTGCTATAGACCCTAACTAACAGCCATTCCAGTAGTAGTCGCTATAGACCCTAACTAACATCCATTCCAGTAGTAGTCTGCTATAGACCCTAACTAACATCCATTCCAGTAGTAGTCTGCTATAGACCCTAACTAACAGCCATTCCAGTAGTAGTCTGCTATAGACCCTAACTAACATCCATTCCAGTAGTAGTCTGCTATAGACCCTAACTAACAGCCATTCCAGTAGTAGTGCTATAGACCCTAACTAACAGCCATTCCAGTAGTAGTCTGCTATAGACCCTAACTAACATCCATTCCAGTAGTAGTCTGCTATAGACCCTAACTAACAGCCATTCCAGTAGTAGTCGCTATAGACCCTAACTAACAGCCATTCCAGTAGTAGTCTGCTATAGACCCTAACTAACAGCCATTCCAGTAGTAGTCTGCTATAGACCCTAACTAACAGCCATTCCAGTAGTAGTCTGCTATAGACCCTAACTAACAGCCATTCCAGTAGTAGTCTGCTATAGACCCTAACTAACAGCCATTCCAGTAGTAGTCTGCTATAGACCCTAACTAACAGCCATTCCAGTAGTAGGCTATAGACCCTAACTAACAGCCATTCCAGTAGTAGTGCTATAGACCCTAACTAACAGCCATTCCAGTAGTAGTCTGCTATAGACCCTAACTAACAGCCATTCCAGTAGTAGTCTGCTATAGACCCTAACTAACAGCCATTCCATAGTAGTCTGCTATAGACCCTAACTAACATCCATTCCAGTAGTAGTCTGCTATAGACCCTAACTAACAGCCATTCCAGTAGTAGTCTGCTATAGACCCTAACTAACAGCCATTCCAGTAGTAGTCTGCTATAGACCCTAACTAACATCCATTCCAGTAGTAGTCTGCTATAGACCCTAACTAACATCCATTCCAGTAGTAGTCTGCTATAGACCCTAACTAACATCCATTCCAGTAGTAGTCTGCTATAGACCCTAACTAACAGCCATTCCAGTAGTAGTCTGCTATAGACCCTAACTAACATCCATTCCAGTAGTAGTCTGCTATAGACCCTAACTAACAGCCATTCCAGTAGTAGTCTGCTATAGACCCTAACTAACAGCCATTCCAGTAGTAGTCTGCTATAGACCCTAACTAACATCCATTCCAGTAGTAGCTATAGACCCTAACTAACAGCCATTCCAGTAGTAGTCTGCTATAGACCCTAACTAACAGCCATTCCAGTAGTAGCTATAGACCCTAACTAACAGCCATTCCAGTAGTAGTCTGCTATAGACCCTAACTAACAGCCATTCCAGTAGTAGCTATAGACCCTAACTAACATCCATTCCAGTAGTAGTCTGCTATAGACCCTAACTAACATCCATTCCAGTAGTAGTCTGCTATAGACCCTAACTAACAGCCATTCCAGTAGTAGTCTGCTATAGACCCTAACTAACAGCCATTCCAGTAGTAGTCTGCTATAGACCCTAACTAACAGCCATTCCAGTAGTAGTCTGCTATAGACCCTAACTAACAGCCATTCCAGTAGTAGTCGCTATAGACCCTAACTAACAGCCATTCCAGTAGTAGTCTGCTATAGACCCTAACTAACAGCCATTCCAGTAGTAGTCTGCTATAGACCCTAACTAACAGCCATTCCAGTAGTAGTCTGCTATAGACCCTAACTAACAGCCATTCCAGTAGTAGTCTGCTATAGACCCTAACTAACAGCCATTCCAGTAGTAGCGCTATAGACCCTAACTAACAGCCATTCCAGTAGTAGTCTGCTATAGACCCTAACTAACAGCCATTCCAGTAGTAGTCTGCTATAGACCCTAACTAACAGCCATTCCAGTAGTAGTCTGCTATAGACCCTAACTAACATCCATTCCAGTAGTAGTCTGCTATAGACCCTAACTAACAGCCATTCCAGTAGTAGTCTGCTATAGACCCTAACTAACAGCCATTCCAGTAGTAGTCTGCTATAGACCCTAACTAACAGCCATTCCAGTAGTAGTCTGCTATAGACCCTAACTAACAGCCATTCCAGTAGTAGTCTGCTATAGACCCTAACTAACAGCCATTCCAGTAGTAGTCTGCTATAGACCCTAACTAACATCCATTCCAGTAGTAGTCTGCTATAGACCCTAACTAACATCCATTCCAGTAGTAGTCTGCTATAGACCCTAACTAACATCCATTCCAGTAGTAGTCTGCTATAGACCCTAACTAACAGCCATTCCAGTAGTAGTCTGCTATAGACCCTAACTAACAGCCATTCCAGTAGTAGTCTGCTATAGACCCTAACTAACAGCCATTCCAGTAGTAGTCTGCTATAGACCCTAACTAACAGCCATTCCAGTAGTAGTCTGCTATAGACCCTAACTAACAGCCATTCCAGTAGTAGTCTGCTATAGACCCTAACTAACAGCCATTCCAGTAGTAGTCTGCTATAGACCCTAACTAACAGCCATTCCAGTAGTAGTCTGCTATAGACCCTAACTAACAGCCATTCCATAGTAGTCTGCTATAGACCCTAACTAACAGCCATTCCAGTAGTAGTCTGCTATAGACCCTAACTAACATCCATTCCAGTAGTAGTCTGCTATAGACCCTAACTAACAGCCATTCCAGTAGTAGCTATAGACCCTAACTAACAGCCATTCCAGTAGTAGTCTGCTATAGACCCTAACTAACAGCCATTCCAGTAGTAGTCTGCTATAGACCCTAACTAACAGCCATTCCAGTAGTAGTCTGCTATAGACCCTAACTAACAGCCATTCCAGTAGTAGTCTGCTATAGACCCTAACTAACAGCCATTCCAGTAGTAGCTATAGACCCTAACTAACAGCCATTCCAGTAGTAGTCTGCTATAGACCCTAACTAACATCCATTCCAGTAGTAGTCTGCTATAGACCCTAACTAACAGCCATTCCAGTAGTAGTCTGCTATAGACCCTAACTAACAGCCATTCCAGTAGTAGCTATAGACCCTAACTAACAGCCATTCCAGTAGTAGTCTGCTATAGACCCTAACTAACATCCATTCCAGTAGTAGTCTGCTATAGACCCTAACTAACAGCCATTCCAGTAGTAGTCTGCTATAGACCCTAACTAACAGCCATTCCAGTAGTAGTCTGCTATAGACCCTAACTAACATCCATTCCAGTAGTAGTCTGCTATAGACCCTAACTAACATCCATTCCAGTAGTAGCTATAGACCCTAACTAACAGCCATTCCAGTAGTAGTCTGCTATAGACCCTAACTAACATCCATTCCAGTAGTAGTCTGCTATAGACCCTAACTAACAGCCATTCCAGTAGTAGCTATAGACCCTAACTAACAGCCATTCCAGTAGTAGCTATAGACCCTAACTAACAGCCATTCCAGTAGTAGTCTGCTATAGACCCTAACTAACAGCCATTCCAGTAGTAGTCTGCTATAGACCCTAACTAACAGCCATTCCAGTAGTAGTCTGCTATAGACCCTAACTAACAGCCATTCCAGTAGTAGTCTGCTATAGACCCTAACTAACAGCCATTCCATAGTAGTCTGCTATAGACCCTAACTAACAGCCATTCCAGTAGTAGTCTGCTATAGACCCTAACTAACAGCCATTCCAGTAGTAGTCTGCTATAGACCCTAACTAACATCCATTCCAGTAGTAGTCTGCTATAGACCCTAACTAACAGCCATTCCAGTAGTAGTCTGCTATAGACCCTAACTAACAGCCATTCCAGTAGTAGTCTGCTATAGACCCTAACTAACAGCCATTCCAGTAGTAGTCTGCTATAGACCCTAACTAACAGCCATTCCAGTAGTAGTCTGCTATAGACCCTAACTAACATCCATTCCAGTAGTAGCTATAGACCCTAACTAACATCCATTCCAGTAGTAGTCTGCTATAGACCCTAACTAACAGCCATTCCAGTAGTAGTCTGCTATAGACCCTAACTAACAGCCATTCCAGTAGTAGTCTGCTATAGACCCTAACTAACAGCCATTCCAGTAGTAGTCTGCTATAGACCCTAACTAACAGCCATTCCAGTAGTAGTCTGCTATAGACCCTAACTAACAGCCATTCCAGTAGTAGTCTGCTATAGACCCTAACTAACAGCCATTCCAGTAGTAGTCTGCTATAGACCCTAACTAACAGCCATTCCAGTAGTCTGCTATAGACCCTAACTAACAGCCATTCCAGTAGTAGTCTGCTATAGACCCTAACTAACAGCCATTCCAGTAGTAGCTATAGACCCTAACTAACAGCCATTCCAGTAGTAGCTATAGACCCTAACTAACATCCATTCCAGTAGTAGTCTGCTATAGACCCTAACTAACAGCCATTCCAGTAGTAGTCTGCTATAGACCCTAACTAACAGCCATTCCAGTAGTCTGCTATAGACCCTAACTAACAGCCATTCCAGTAGTAGTCTGCTATAGACCCTAACTAACAGCCATTCCAGTAGTAGCTATAGACCCTAACTAACAGCCATTCCAGTAGTAGTCTGCTATAGACCCTAACTAACATCCATTCCAGTAGTAGCTATAGACCCTAACTAACAGCCATTCCAGTAGTAGTCTGCTATAGACCCTAACTAACAGCCATTCCAGTAGTAGCTGCTATAGACCCTAACTAACAGCCATTCCAGTAGTAGTCTGCTATAGACCCTAACTAACAGCCATTCCAGTAGTAGTCTGCTATAGACCCTAACTAACAGCCATTCCAGTAGTAGTGCTATAGACCCTAACTAACATCCATTCCAGTAGTAGTCTGCTATAGACCCTAACTAACAGCCATTCCAGTAGTGTCTGCTATAGACCCTAACTAACAGCCATTCCAGTAGTAGTCTGCTATAGACCCTAACTAACAGCCATTCCAGTAGTAGTCTGCTATAGACCCTAACTAACAGCCATTCCAGTAGTAGGCTATAGACCCTAACTAACATCCATTCCAGTAGTAGTCTGCTATAGACCCTAACTAACATCCATTCCAGTAGTCTGCTATAGACCCTAACTAACATCCATTCCAGTAGTCTGCTATAGACCCTAACTAACATCCATTCCAGTAGTCTGCTATAGACCCTAACTAACATCCATTCCAGTAGTAGTCTGCTATAGACCCTAACTAACAGCCATTCCAGTAGTAGTCTGCTATAGACCCTAACTAACATCCATTCCAGTAGTAGTCTGCTATAGACCCTAACTAACAGCCATTCCAGTAGTAGTCTGCTATAGACCCTAACTAACAGCCATTCCAGTAGTAGTCTGCTATAGACCCTAACTAACATCCATTCCAGTAGTAGTCTGCTATAGACCCTAACTAACAGCCATTCCAGTAGTAGTCTGCTATAGACCCTAACTAACATCCATTCCAGTAGTAGTCTGCTATAGACCCTAACTAACAGCCATTCCAGTAGTAGTCGCTATAGACCCTAACTAACAGCCATTCCAGTAGTAGTCTGCTATAGACCCTAACTAACAGCCATTCCAGTAGTAGTCTGCTATAGACCCTAACTAACAGCCATTCCAGTAGTAGTCTGCTATAGACCCTAACTAACAGCCATTCCAGTAGTAGTCTGCTATAGACCCTAACTAACAGCCATTCCAGTAGTAGTCTGCTATAGACCCTAACTAACAGCCATTCCAGTAGTAGCTGCTATAGACCCTAACTAACAGCCATTCCAGTAGTAGTCTGCTATAGACCCTAACTAACAGCCATTCCAGTAGTAGTCTGCTATAGACCCTAACTAACAGCCATTCCAGTAGTAGTCTGCTATAGACCCTAACTAACAGCCATTCCAGTAGTAGTCTGCTATAGACCCTAACTAACAGCCATTCCAGTAGTAGTCTGCTATAGACCCTAACTAACAGCCATTCCAGTAGTAGTCTGCTATAGACCCTAACTAACATCCATTCCAGTAGTAGTCTGCTATAGACCCTAACTAACAGCCATTCCAGTAGTAGTCTGCTATAGACCCTAACTAACAGCCATTCCAGTAGTAGCTATAGACCCTAACTAACATCCATTCCAGTAGTAGTCTGCTATAGACCCTAACTAACAGCCATTCCAGTAGTAGTCTGCTATAGACCCTAACTAACAGCCATTCCAGTAGTAGTCTGCTATAGACCCTAACTAACATCCATTCCAGTAGTAGTCTGCTATAGACCCTAACTAACAGCCATTCCAGTAGTAGTCGCTATAGACCCTAACTAACAGCCATTCCAGTAGTAGTCTGCTATAGACCCTAACTAACAGCCATTCCAGTAGTAGTCTGCTATAGACCCTAACTAACAGCCATTCCAGTAGTAGTCTGCTATAGACCCTAACTAACAGCCATTCCAGTAGTAGTCTGCTATAGACCCTAACTAACAGCCATTCCAGTAGTAGTCTGCTATAGACCCTAACTAACAGCCATTCCGTAGTAGTCTGCTATAGACCCTAACTAACAGCCATTCCAGTAGTAGTCTGCTATAGACCCTAACTAACATCCATTCCAGTAGTAGTCTGCTATAGACCCTAACTAACAGCCATTCCAGTAGTGTCGCTATAGACCCTAACTAACAGCCATTCCAGTAGTAGTCTGCTATAGACCCTAACTAACATCCATTCCAGTAGTAGTCTGCTATAGACCCTAACTAACAGCCATTCCAGTAGTAGTCTGCTATAGACCCTAACTAACAGCCATTCCAGTAGTAGTCTGCTATAGACCCTAACTAACAGCCATTCCAGTAGTAGCTATAGACCCTAACTAACATCCATTCCAGTAGTAGTCTGCTATAGACCCTAACTAACAGCCATTCCAGTAGTAGCTATAGACCCTAACTAACAGCCATTCCAGTAGTAGTCTGCTATAGACCCTAACTAACATCCATTCCAGTAGTAGCTATAGACCCTAACTAACATCCATTCCAGTAGTAGTCTGCTATAGACCCTAACTAACATCCATTCCAGTAGTAGTCTGCTATAGACCCTAACTAACATCCATTCCAGTAGTAGTCTGCTATAGACCCTAACTAACATCCATTCCAGTAGTAGTCTGCTATAGACCCTAACTAACATCCATTCCAGTAGTAGTCTGCTATAGACCCTAACTAACATCCATTCCAGTAGTAGTCTGCTATAGACCCTAACTAACAGCCATTCCAGTAGTAGTCTGCTATAGACCTAACTAACATCCATTCCAGTAGTAGTCTGCTATAGACCCTAACTAACAGCCATTCCAGTAGTAGTCTGCTATAGACCCTAACTAACATCCATTCCAGTAGTAGTCTGCTATAGACCCTAACTAACATCCATTCCAGTAGTAGTCTGCTATAGACCCTAACTAACAGCCATTCCAGTAGTAGCTATAGACCCTAACTAACAGCCATTCCAGTAGTAGTCTGCTATAGACCCTAACTAACAGCCATTCCAGTAGTAGCTATAGACCCTAACTAACAGCCATTCCAGTAGTAGTCTGCTATAGACCCTAACTAACAGCCATTCCAGTAGTAGTCTGCTATAGACCCTAACTAACAGCCATTCCAGTAGTAGTCTGCTATAGACCCTAACTAACATCCATTCCAGTAGTAGTCTGCTATAGACCCTAACTAACATCCATTCCAGTAGTAGTCTGCTATAGACCCTAACTAACATCCATTCCAGTAGTAGTCTGCTATAGACCCTAACTAACAGCCATTCCAGTAGTAGTCTGCTATAGACCCTAACTAACATCCATTCCAGTAGTAGTCTGCTATAGACCCTAACTAACAGCAATTCCAGTAGTAGTCTGCTATAGACCCTAACTAACAGCCATTCCAGTAGTCTGCTTTAGACCCTAACTAACAGCCATTCCAGTAGTAGTCTGCTATAGACCCTAACTAACAGCCATTCCAGTAGTAGTCTGCTATAGACCCTAACTAACAGCCATTCCAGTAGTAGTCTGCTATAGACCCTAACTAACAGCATTTCCAGTAGTAGTCTGCTATAGACCCTAACTAACATCCATTCCAGTAGTAGCTATAGACCCTAACTAACAGCCATTCCAGTAGTAGTCTGCTATAGACCCTAACTAACATCCATTCCAGTAGTAGTCTGCTATAGACCCTAACTAACAGCCATTCCAGTAGTAGTCTGCTATAGACCCTAACTAACAGCCATTCCAGTAGTAGTCTGCTATAGACCCTAACTAACATCCATTCCAGTAGTAGTCTGCTATAGACCCTAACTAACATCCATTCCAGTAGTAGTCTGCTATAGACCCTAACTAACATCCATTCCAGTAGTAGTCTGCTATAGACCCTAACTAACATCCATTCCAGTAGTCTGCTATAGACCCTAACTAACATCCATTCCAGTAGTAGTCTGCTATAGACCCTAACTAACATCCATTCCAGTAGTAGTCGCTATAGACCCTAACTAACATCCATTCCAGTAGTAGTCTGCTATAGACCCTAACTAACATCCATTCCAGTAGTAGTCTGCTATAGACCCTAACTAACAGCCATTCCAGTAGTAGTCTGCTATAGACCCTAACTAACATCCATTCCAGTAGTAGTGCTATAGACCCTAACTAACAGCCATTCCAGTAGTAGTGCTATAGACCCTAACTAACAGCCATTCCAGTAGTAGTCTGCTATAGACCCTAACTAACAGCCATTCCAGTAGTAGTCTGCTATAGACCCTAACTAACATCCATTCCAGTAGTAGTCTGCTATAGACCCTAACTAACAGCCATTCCAGTAGTAGTCTGCTATAGACCCTAACTAACATCCATTCCAGTAGTCTGCTATAGACCCTAACTAACAGCCATTCCAGTAGTAGCTATAGACCCTAACTAACAGCCATTCCAGTAGTAGTCTGCTATAGACCCTAACTAACAGCCATTCCAGTAGTAGTCTGCTATAGACCCTAACTAACAGCCATTCCAGTAGTAGTCTGCTATAGACCCTAACTAACAGCCATTCCAGTAGTAGTCTGCTATAGACCCTAACTAACAGCCATTCCAGTAGTAGTCTGCTATAGACCCTAACTAACATCCATTCCAGTAGTAGTCTGCTATAGACCCTAACTAACATCCATTCCAGTAGTAGTCTGCTATAGACCCTAACTAACAGCCATTCCAGTAGTAGTCTGCTATAGACCCTAACTAACAGCCATTCCAGTAGTAGTCTGCTATAGACCCTAACTAACATCCATTCCAGTAGTAGTCTGCTATAGACCCTAACTAACAGCCATTCCAGTAGTAGTCTGCTATAGACCCTAACTAACATCCATTCCAGTAGTAGTCTGCTATAGACCCTAACTAACAGCCATTCCAGTAGTAGTCTGCTATAGACCCTAACTAACATCCATTCCAGTAGTAGTCTGCTATAGACCCTAACTAACAGCCATTCCAGTAGTAGTCTGCTATAGACCCTAACTAACAGCCATTCCAGTAGTAGTCTGCTATAGACCCTAACTAACATCCATTCCAGTAGTAGTCTGCTATAGACCCTAACTAACATCCATTCCAGTAGTAGTCTGCTATAGACCCTAACTAACATCCATTCCAGTAGTAGTAGCTATAGACCCTAACTAACAGCCATTCCAGTAGTAGTCTGCTATAGACCCTAACTAACAGCCATTCCAGTAGTAGTCTGCTATAGACCCTAACTAACAGCCATTCCAGTAGTAGTCTGCTATAGACCCTAACTAACAGCCATTCCAGTAGTAGTCTGCTATAGACCCTAACTAACATCCATTCCAGTAGTAGTCTGCTATAGACCCTAACTAACAGCCATTCCAGTAGTAGCTGCTATAGACCCTAACTAACATCCATTCCAGTAGTAGTCTGCTATAGACCCTAACTAACATCCATTCCAGTAGTAGTCTGCTATAGACCCTAACTAACAGCCATTCCAGTAGTAGTCTGCTATAGACCCTAACTAACATCCATTCCAGTAGTAGTCTGCTATAGACCCTAACTAACAGCCATTCCAGTAGTAGTCTGCTATAGACCCTAACTAACAGCCATTCCAGTAGTAGTCTGCTATAGACCCTAACTAACAGCCATTCCAGTAGTAGCTGCTATAGACCCTAACTAACAGCCATTCCAGTAGTAGTCTGCTATAGACCCTAACTAACATCCATTCCAGTAGTAGCTATAGACCCTAACTAACAGCCATTCCAGTAGTAGTCTGCTATAGACCCTAACTAACAGCCATTCCAGTAGTAGTCTGCTATAGACCCTAACTAACATCCATTCCAGTAGTAGTCTGCTATAGACCCTAACTAACATCCATTCCAGTAGTAGTCTGCTATAGACCCTAACTAACATCCATTCCAGTAGTAGTCTGCTATAGACCCTAACTAACATCCATTCCAGTAGTAGTCTGCTATAGACCCTAACTAACAGCCATTCCAGTAGTAGTCTGCTATAGACCCTAACTAACAGCCATTCCAGTAGTAGCTATAGACCCTAACTAACATCCATTCCAGTAGTAGTCTGCTATAGACCCTAACTAACAGCCATTCCAATAGTAGTCTGCTATAGACCCTAACTAACATCCATTCCAGTAGTAGTCTGCTATAGACCCTAACTAACAGCCATTCCGTAGTAGTCTGCTATAGACCCTAACTAACATCCATTCCAGTAGTAGTCTGCTATAGACCCTAACTAACATCCATTCCAGTAGTAGTCTGCTATAGACCCTAACTAACAGCCATTCCAGTAGTAGTCTGCTATAGACCCTAACTAACAGCCATTCCAGTAGTAGTCTGCTATAGACCCTAACTAACAGCCATTCCAGTAGTAGTCTGCTATAGACCCTAACTAACAGCCATTCCAGTAGTAGTCTGCTATAGACCCTAACTAACAGCCATTCCAGTAGTAGTCTGCTATAGACCCTAACTAACATCCATTCCATAGTAGTCTGCTATAGACCCTAACTAACAGCCATTCCAGTAGTAGTCTGCTATAGACCCTAACTAACAGCCATTCCAGTAGTAGTCTGCTATAGACCCTAACTAACAGCCATTCCAGTAGTAGTCTGCTATAGACCCTAACTAACAGCCATTCCAGTAGTAGTCTGCTATAGACCCTAACTAACAGCCATTCCAGTAGTAGTCTGCTATAGACCCTAACTAACAGCCATTCCAGTAGTAGTCGCTATAGACCCTAACTAACAGCCATTCCAGTAGTAGTCTGCTATAGACCCTAACTAACATCCATTCCAGTAGTAGTCTGCTATAGACCCTAACTAACAGCCATTCCAGTAGTAGTCTGCTATAGACCCTAACTAACAGCCATTCCAGTAGTAGTCTGCTATAGACCCAACTAACAGCCATTCCAGTAGTAGTCTGCTATAGACCCTAACTAACAGCCATTCCAGTAGTAGTGCTATAGACCCTAACTAACAGCCATTCCAGTAGTAGTCTGCTATAGACCCTAACTAACATCCATTCCAGTAGTAGTCTGCTATAGACCCTAACTAACAGCCATTCCAGTAGTAGTCTGCTATAGACCCTAACTAACATCCATTCCAGTAGTTCTGCTATAGACCCTAACTAACAGCCATTCCAGTAGTAGTCTGCTATAGACCCTAACTAACAGCCATTCCAGTAGTAGTCTGCTATAGACCCTAACTAACATCCATTCCAGTAGTAGTCTGCTATAGACCCTAACTAACATCCATTCCAGTAGTAGTCTGCTATAGACCCTAACTAACAGCCATTCCAGTAGTAGTCTGCTATAGACCCTAACTAACAGCCATTCCAGTAGTAGTCTGCTATAGACCCTAACTAACAGCCATTCCAGTAGTAGTCTGCTATAGACCCTAACTAACATCCATTCCAGTAGTAGTCTGCTATAGACCCTAACTAACAGCCATTCCAGTAGTAGTCTGCTATAGACCCTAACTAACAGCCATTCCAGTAGTAGTCTGCTATAGACCCTAACTAACAGCCATTCCAGTAGTCTGCTATAGACCATAACTAACATCCATTCCAGTAGTAGTCTGTTATAGACCCTAACTAACATCCATTCCAGTAGTAGTCTGCTATAGACCCTAACTAACAGCCATTCCAGTAGTAGCTATAGACCCTAACTAACAGCCATTCCAGTAGTAGTCTGCTATAGACCCTAACTAACAGCCATTCCAGTAGTAGTCTGCTATAGACCCTAACTAACATCCATTCCAGTAGTAGTCTGTTATAGACCATAACTAACATCCATTCCAGTAGTAGTCTGCTATAGACCCTAACTAACAGCCATTCCAGTAGTAGCTATAGACCCTAACTAACATCCATTCCAGTAGTAGTCTGCTATAGACCCTAACTAACATCCATTCCAGTAGTAGCTATAGACCCTAACTAACATCCATTCCAGTAGTAGTCTGCTATAGACCCTAACTAACATCCATTCCAGTAGTCTGCTATAGACCCTAACTAACATCCATTCCAGTAGTAGTCTGCTATAGACCCTAACTAACATCCATTCCAGTAGTAGTAGCTATAGACCCTAACTAACAGCCATTCCAGTAGTAGTCTGCTATAGACCCTAACTAACAGCCATTCCAGTAGTAGTCTGCTATAGACCCTAACTAACATCCATTCCAGTAGTAGTCTGCTATAGACCCTAACTAACATCCATTCCAGTAGTAGTCTGCTATAGACCCTAACTAACATCCATTCCAGTAGTAGTCTGCTATAGACCCTAACTAACATCCATTCCAGTAGTAGTCTGCTATAGACCCTAACTAACAGCCATTCCAGTAGTAGTCTGCTATAGACCCTAACTAACATCCATTCCAGTAGTAGTCTGCTATAGACCCTAACTAACATCCATTCCAGTAGTCGCTATAGACCCTAACTAACAGCCATTCCAGTAGTAGCTATAGACCCTAACTAACATCCATTCCAGTAGTAGTGCTATAGACCCTAACTAACATCCATTCCAGTAGTAGTCTGCTATAGACCCTAACTAACATCCATTCCAGTAGTAGTCTGCTATAGACCCAACTAACATCCATTCCAGTAGTAGTTGCTATAGACCCTAACTAACAGCCATTCCAGTAGTAGTCTGCTATAGACCCTAACTAACAGCCATTCCAGTAGTAGTCTGCTATAGACCCTAACTAACATCCATTCCAGTAGTAGTCTGCTATAGACCCTAACTAACTGCCATTCCAGTAGTAGTCTGCTATAGACCCTAACTAACAGCCATTCCAGTAGTCTGCTATAGACCATAACTAACATCCATTCCAGTAGTAGTCTGTTATAGACCCTAACTAACAGCCATTCCAGTAGTAGTCTGCTATAGACCCTAACTAACATCCATTCCAGTAGTAGCTATAGACCCTAACTAACAGCCATTCCAGTAGTAGTCTGCTATAGACCCTAACTAACATCCATTCCAGTAGTAGTCTGCTATAGACCCTAACTAACATCCATTCCAGTAGTAGTCTGTATAGACCACAACTAACATCCATTCCAGTAGTAGTCTGCTATAGACCCTAACTAACATCCATTCCAGTAGTAGCTATAGACCCTAACTAACATCCATTCCAGTAGTAGTCTGCTATAGACCCAACTAACATCCATTCCAGTAGTAGTCTGCTATAGACCCTAACTAACAGCCATTCCAGTAGTACGCTATAGACCCTAACTAACATCCATTCCAGTAGTAGTCTGCTATAGACCCTAACTAACAGCCATTCCAGTAGTAGCTATAGACCCTAACTAACAGCCATTCCAGTAGTAGTCTGCTATAGACCCTAACTAACAGCCATTCCAGTAGTAGTCGCTATAGACCCTAACTAACATCCATTCCAGTAGTAGTCTGCTATAGACCCTAACTAACATCCATTCCAGTAGTAGTAGCTATAGACCCTAACTAACATCCATTCCAGTAGTAGTCTGCTATAGACCCTAACTAACAGCCATTCCAGTAGTAGTCTGCTATAGACCCTAACTAACATCCATTCCAGTAGTAGTCTGCTATAGACCCTAACTAACAGCCATTCCAGTAGTAGTCTGCTATAGACCCTAACTAACATCCATTCCAGTAGTAGTCTGCTATAGACCCTAACTAACAGCCATTCCAGTAGTAGTCTGCTATAGACCCTAACTAACATCCATTCCAGTAGTAGTCTGCTATAGACCCTAACTAACATCCATTCCAGTAGTAGTCTGCTATAGACCCTAACTAACATCCATTCCAGTAGTAGTCTGCTATAGACCCTAACTAACATCCATTCCAGTAGTAGTCTGCTATAGACCCTAACTAACATCCATTCCAGTAGTAGTCTGCTATAGACCCCAACTAACAGCCATTCCAGTAGTAGTCTGCTATAGACCCTAACTAACATCCATTCCAGTAGTAGTCTGCTATAGACCCTAACTAACATCCATTTCAGTAGTAGTCTGCTATAGACCCTAACTAACAGCCATTCCAGTAGTAGCTATAGACCCTAACTAACATCCATTCCAGTAGTAGTCTGCTATAGACCCTAACTAACATCCATTCCAGTAGTAGTCTGCTATAGACCCTAACTAACATCCATTCCAGTAGTAGTCTGTTATAGACCCTAACTAACATCCATTCCAGTAGTAGCTATAGACCCTAACTAACATCCATTCCAGTAGTAGCTATAGACCCTAACTAACATCCATTCCAGTAGTAGTCTGCTATAGACCCTAACTAACATCCATTCCAGTAGTAGCTATAGACCCTAACTAACATCCATTCCAGTAGTAGTCTGCTATAGACCCTAACTAACAGCCATTCCAGTAGTCTGCTATAGACCCTAACTAACAGCCATTCCAGTAGTAGGCTATAGACCCTAACTAACATCCATTCCGTAGTAGTCCTGCTATAGACCCTAACTAACAGCCATTCCAGTAGTAGTCTGCTATAGACCCTAACTAACATCCATTCCAGTAGTAGTCTGCTATAGACCCTAACTAACATCCATTCCAGTAGTAGTCTGCTATAGACCCTAACTAACAGCCATTCCAGTAGTAGTCTGCTATAGACCCTAACTAACATCCATTCCAGTAGTAGTCTGCTATAGACCCTAACTAACAGCCATTCCAGTAGTAGTCGCTATAGACCCTAACTAACATCCATTCCAGTAGTAGTCTGCTATAGACCCTAACTAACATCCATTCCTGTAGTAGTCTGCTATAGACCCTAACTAACATCCATTCCAGTAGTAGTCTCTATAGACCCTAACTAACATCCATTCCAGTAGTAGTCTGCTATAGACCCTAAACCATTCCAGTAGTAGTCTGCTATAGACCCTAACTAACATCCATTCCAGTAGTAGTTGCTATAGACCCTAACTAACATCCATTCCAGTAGTAGTCTGCTATAGACCCTAACTAACATCCATTCCAGTAGTCTGCTATAGACCCTAACTAACATCCATTCCAGTAGTAGTCTGCTATAGACCTAACTAACAGCCATTCCAGTAGTAGTGCTATAGACCTAACTAACATCCATTCCAGTAGTAGTCTGCTATAGACCCTAACTAACAGCCATTCCAGTAGTAGTCTGCTATAGACCCTAACTAACATCCATTCCAGTAGTAGTCTGCCATAGACCCTAACTAACAGCCATTCCAGTAGTAGTCTGCTATAGACCCTAACTAACATCCATTCCAGTAGTAGTCTGCTATAGACCCTAACTAACATCCATTCCAGTAGTAGCTATAGACCCTAACTAACAGCCATTCCAGTAGTAGTCTGCTATAGACCCTAACTAACAGCCATTCCAGTAGTAGCTATAGACCCTAACTAACAGCCATTCCAGTAGTAGTCTGCTATAGACCCTAACTAACATCCATTCCAGTAGTAGTCTGCTATAGACCCTAACTAACAGCCATTCCAGTAGTAGTTGCTATAGACCTAACTAACATCCATTCCAGTAGTAGTCTGCTATAGACCCTAACTAACAGCCATTCCAGTAGTAGTCTGCTATAGACCCTAACTAACATCCATTCCAGTAGTAGCGCTATAGACCCTAACTAACAGCCATTCCAGTAGTAGTCTGCTATAGACCCTAACTAACATCCATTCCAAGTAGTCTGCTATAGACCCTAACTAACATCCATTCCAGTAGTAAACTGCTATAGACCCTAACTAAATCCATTCCAGTAGTAGTCGCTATAGACCCTAACTAACATCCATTCCAGTAGTAGTCTGCTAGACCCAACTAACATCCATTCCAGTAGTAGTCTGCTATAGACCCTAACTAACAGCCATTCCAGAGTAGTCTGCTATAGACCCTAACTAACAGCCATTCCAGTAGTAGTCTGCTATAGACCCTAACTAACATCCATTCCAGTAGTAGTTGCTATAGACCCTAACTAACAGCCATTCCAGTAGTAGTCTGCTATAGACCCTAACTAACAGCCATTCCAGTAGTAGGCTATAGACCCTAACTAACAGCCATTCCAGTAGTAGTCTGCTATAGACCCTAACTAACATCCATTCCAGTAGTAGTGCACAGACCCTAACTAACATCCATTCCAGTAGTAGTCTGCTATAGACCCTAACTAACATCCATTCCAGTAGTAGTCTGCTATAGACCCTAACTAACAGCCATTCCAGTAGTAGTCTTATAGACCCTAACTAACAGCCATTCCAGTAGTAGTCTGCTATAGACCCTAACTAACAGCCATTCCAGTAGTAGTGCTATAGACCCTAACTAACAGCCATTCCAGTAGTAGTCTGCTATAGACCCTAACTAACAGCCATTCAGTAGTAGTGCTATAGACCCTAACTAACATCCATTCCAGTAGTAGTCGCTATAGACCCTAACTAAACCATTCCAGTAGTAGTCTGCTATAGACCCTAACTAACACCATTCCAGTAGTAGTCTGCTATAGACCCTAACTAACAGCCATTCCAGTAGTATGCTATAGACCCTAACTAACATCCATTCCAGAGTAGTCTGCTATAGACCCTAACTAACAGCCATTCCAGAGTAGCTAGTAGACTCTAACTAACATCCATTCCAGTAGTAGCTATAGACCCTAACTAACATCCATTCCAGTAGTAGTGCTATAGACCCTAACTAACATCCATTCCAGTAGTAGCTATAGAATCCCTAACTTACATCCATTCCAGTAGTAGTCTGCTATAGACCCTGGAACTAACATCCATTCAGTAGTCTGCTACTAGACCCTAACTAACAGCCATTCCAGTAGTCTGCTATAGACCTAACTAATAGCCATTCCAGTAGTCTGCTATAGATCCCTAACTAACAGCCATTCCAGTAGTAGTCTGCTATAGACCCTAACTAACATCCATTCCGCAGTAGTAGTCTGCTAGTAGACCTAACTCAATATCCATTCCAGTAGTAGTCTGCTATAGACCTAAATAACATCCATTCCAGTAGTAGCTATAGACCCTAACTAACATCCATTCCAGTAGTAGCTCTGCTATAGACCCTAACTAACATCCATTCCAGTAGAGTCTGCTATAGACCCAACTAACAGCCATTCCAGTAGTAGTCTGCTATAGACCCTAACTAACAGCCATTCCAGTAGTCTGCTATAGACCCTAACTAAACAGCCATTCCAGTAGTAGTCTACTATAGACCCTAACTAACAGCCATTCCAGTAGTAGTCTGCTATAGACCTAACTAACAGCCATTCCAGTAGTCTGCTATAGACCCTAACTCAAATCCATTCCAGTAGTAGTCTGCTATAGACCCTAACTAACATCCATTCCAGTAGTAGTCTTGCTATAGACCTAACTAACATCCATTCCAGTAGTAGTCTGCTATAGACCCTAACTAACATCCATTCCAGTAGTAGTCTGCTATAGACCCTAACTAATATCCATCCAGTAGTAGTCTGCTATAGACCCTAACTCAACATCCATTCCAGTAGTAGTCTGCTATAGACCCTAACTAACATCCATTCCAGTAGTAGTCTGCCATAGACCCTAACTAACATCCATTCCAGTAGTAGTCTGCTATAGA